>NC_091990.1:123018744-123318744 GCF_044704955.1 Pristiophorus japonicus
AAATTAGTCTGGAAAATTCCTCTCGAGAAGAGGCAATGAGGGACCTGTGGCGCCTGAAGATCAGAAGGAAGACACCCACTGAAGGCCTTGGCCTAGATCGAGGCCTTCAGCACCTAAGTTACTAGGTCTGTTTGGAAGAAGAGAAGGCTACTACAAGATCCTGTTTCTCCAATGGTGGAAAATTTGGGCCTGTGCTGCACTTCTTGAAGCCATTTTGAAACCAATCTCTTCACCCAAGCTTTCTGTCAACTCTCCTAAACTCTCCCTTTTTGGCTTGATTAGGACAATATAACTAACCCAACAACAACAACAACTTGTATTTATATAGCACCTCTAATGTTAAAATGTCTCCAGCTGCATTGTTTAATTGTTAATTACCTTGGGACGTTTGAATGTTAGGTGCTATATAAATATAAGTTGTTAGTGTTATTCTGGTAGTTTAATTATCCAAATTGGGACATAACTTGGATTGTCAGCTCGGTGATTAATAATTCTGTGTGTATGTATATAAAGAATATAGATTTCTATATAGAATAGCTATCCATCACATATGGGCTGAAGTTAAACATGAAAGAAGAATTGCATCTAATTGTAAAAGTGCGACAGCAGTACCAGTCAATCAATATTGTTACTATTTAGTTGAAGATGACCATGTTTGATCTACTGGGGCAGATTGGGGCATTGCTACATCTACATTTAAACAACAACAACAGCTTCTATTTATATAGCACCTTTAACATAGTAAAACATCCCAAGGCGCTTCAGAGGAGTGTTATAAGACAAAATAATTGACACTGAGCCATGTAAGGAGAAATTAGGGCAGGTGATCAAAGAGGTAGGTTTTAAAGAGCATCTTAAAGGAGAAAAGAGAGGTAGAGAGGCGGTAAGGTTTAGGGAGGGGGTTCCAGAGCTTGGGACCTAGGCAGCTGAAGGCACGGCCACAGATGGTTGAGCGATTACAATCAGGGATGCTCAAGCAGGCAGAATTAAAGGAGCACAGATATCTTGGTGGGTGGGGGGGGAGGGAGTCATGGAGCTGCCGGAGATTACAGAGATAGGGAGGGGCGAGGCCATGGAGGAATTTGAAAACGGGAATGAGAATTTTGAAATCGAGGCGTTGCCTAACCGGGAGGCAATGTAGTTGAACGAGCACAGGGGTGATGGGTGAGCGGGACTTGGTGCGAGTTCGAACACGAGCAGCCAAGTTTTGGATGACTTCTAGTTTACGTAGGGTAGAACATGGGAGGCCAGCCAGGACTGTATTGGAATAAAGGAGCAAGTGTGTGGTCATTACTCAGGCTAAATTTAAGAATCATAGAATATTACAGTACAGAAATTGGCCAAGCCAATCTGCAAGTGTTTTTCTCTATCTGATCTAAGCTCCTGCTATCTGGTCACATACCCCTTAACTATTCTTCAAGCAGATTTCTTGCCCCCTTTTATAGATTTTATAAAACCTTTATAACTCACTTGTTGGGTCACAGCTGGAGTATAGTGCCTACTTTTGGGCACCACACTTTAGGAAGACTTTAATATGCATATAGATTGGGCTAACCAAACTGGAAGCAATACGGTGGAGGAGGATTTCCTGGAGTGCATAAGGGATGGTTTTCTAGACCAATATGTCGAGGAACCAACTGCAGGGAGGCCATCTTAGACTGGGTGTTGTGTAATGAGAGACGATTAATTAGCAATCTCGTTGTGCGAGGCCCCTTGGGGAAGAGTGACCATAATATGGTAGAATTCTACATTAGGATGGAGAATGAAACAGTTAATTCAGAGACCATGGTCCAGAACTTAAAGAAGGGTAACTTTGAAGGTATGAGGCGCGAATTGGCTAGGATAGATTGGCAAATGATACTTAAGGGGTTGACATTGGATGAGCAATGACAGACGTTTAGAGACCGCATGGATGAACTACAACAATTGTACATCCCTGTCTGGCGTAAAAATAAAAAAGGGAAGGTGGCTCAACCGTGGCTATCAAGGGAAATCAGGGATAGTATTAAAGCCAAGGAAGTGGCATACAAATTGGCCAGAAATAGCAGCGAACCTGGGGACTGGGAGAAATTTAGAACTCAGCAGAGGAGGACAAAGTGTTTGATTAGGGCAGGGAAAATAGAGTACGAGAGGAAGCTTGCAGGGAACATTAAGATGGACTGCAAAAGCTTCTATAGATATGTAAAGAGAAAAAGGTTAGTAAAGACAAACGTAGGTCCCCTGCAGTCAGAATCAGGGGAAGTCATAACGGGGAGCAATTGAACAAGTACTTTGGTTCGGTATTCACTAAGGAGGACACAAACAACTTTCCGGATATAAAAGGGGTCAGAGGGTCCAGTAGGAAGGAGGAACTGAGGGAAATCCTTATTAGTCGGGAAATTGTGTTGGGGAAATTGATGGGATTGAAGACCGATAAATCCCCAGGCCTGATGGACTGCATCCCAGAGTACTTAAGGAGGTGGCCTTGGAAATAGCGGATGTATTGACAGTCATTTTCCAACATTCCATAGACTCTGGTCAGTTCCTATGGAGTGGAGGGTAGCCAATGTAACTCCATTTTATAAAAAAGGAGGGAGAGAGAAAACGGAATTATAGACCGGTCAGCCTGACATCGGCAGTGGGTAAAATGATGGAATCAATTATTAAGGTTGTCATAGCAGTGCATTTGGAAAGAGGTGATATGATAGGTCCAAGTCAGCATGGATTTGTGAAAGTGAAATCATGCTTGACAAATCTTCTGGAATTTTTTGAGGATGTTTCCAGTAGAGTGGACAAGGGAGAACCAGTTGATGTGGTGTATTTGGACTTTCAGAAGGCTTTCAACAAGGTCCCACACACGAGATTAATGTGCAAAGTTAAAGCACATGGGATTGGGGGTAGTGTGTTGACATGGATTGAGAACTGGTTGTCAGATAGAAAGCAAAGAGTAGGAGTAAATGGGTACTTTTCAGAATGGCAGGCAGTGACTAATGGGGTACCGCAAGGTTCTGTGCTGGGGCCCCAGCTGTTTACATTGTACATTAATGATTTAGACAAGGGGATTAAATGTAGTATCTCCAAATTTGCAGATGACACTAAGTTGGGTGGCAGTGTGAGCTGCGAGGAGGGTGCTATGAGGCTGCAGAGTGACTTGGATAGGTTAGGTGAGTGGGCAAATGCATGGCAGATGAAGTATAATGTGGATAAATGTGAGGTTATCCACTTTGGTGAATGGTGACAGATTAGGAAAAGGGGAGGTGCAACGAGACCTGGGTGTCATGGTACATCAGTCATTGAAGGTTGGCATGCAGGTACAGCAGGCGGTTAAGAAAGCAAATGGCATGTTGGCCTTCATAGCGAGGGGATTTGAGTACAGGGGCAGGGAGGTGTTACTACAGTTGTATAGGGCCTTGGTGAGGCCACACCTGGAGTATTGTGTACAGTTTTGGTCTCCTAACTTGAGGAAGGACATTCTTGCTATTGAGGGAGTGCAGCGAAGATTCACCAGACTGATTCCCGGGATGGCGGAACTGACATATCAAGAAAGACTGGATCAACTGGGCTTGTATTCACTGGAGTTCAGAAGAATGAGAGGGGATCTCATACAAACGTTTAAAATTCTGACGGGTTTAGACAGGTTAGATGCAGGAAGAATGATCCCAATGTTGGGGAAGTCCAGAACCAGGGGTCACAGTCTAAGGGTAAGGGGTAAGCCATTTAGGACCGAGATGAGGAGAAACTTCTTCACCCAGAGAGTAGTGAACCTGTGGAATTCTCTACCACAGAAAGTTGTTGAGGCCAATTCACTAAATATATTCAAAAAGGAGTTAGATTTAGTCCTTACTACTAGGGGAATCAAGGGGTATGGCAAGAAAGCAGGAATGTGGTACTGAAGTTGCATGTTCAGCCATGAACTCATTGAATGGCGGTGCAGGCTCGAAGGGCCGAATGGCCTACTCCTGCACCTATTTTCTACGTTTCTATGTTATTTGTCAGGGCGTTTGAGAGTGTAATGTATGTACATAAGGTCTGCCCACCAACAGGGGGCACTACCGTCTGAGGTCCTAGGATCATAGGTACACCCGTGCTGGGCCCGGTATATAATCACTTCTGGAAGCCATTAAAGACTAACCAGGTTACACCTAGTCACTGGCTCACAGTCCGGAGTTCATTGTATCATTTCATACACTACAGAGAGGGTACAGAGGACGATTTACTAGATTGGTACAAGGGAGGAGGGCTTTCAGTTTTGTGATGAGACTGGAGAAGCTGGGGTTGCTCTCCTTAGAGCAGAGAAGGTTATGGGGAGATTTAATAGAAGTGTTCAAAATTATGAAGGGTTCTGATGGTGGAAATAGTTTCTCCTGGTTTACTCTGACAGGAGGGCTGGTAACCAGAAGATACAGATAGAATTAAAGAAATTTACAGTGCAGAAGGAGGCCATTTGACCCATTGTGTCTGTGCCGGCTGAAAAAGAGCTATCCAGCCTAATTCTGCTTTCCAGCTATTGGTCCGTAGCCCTGTAGGTTGCGGCATTTCAAGTGCATTTCCAAGTATTTTTAAATGTGTTGAGCGTTTCTGCCTCTCCCACCCTGTCAGTCAGTGAGTTCCAGACCCCTCCCCACCCTGTGGGTAAAGAAAGGTCTCCACAACTCACCTCTAATCCTCCTACTAATTACTTTAAATCTTTGGCCCTTAGTTATTGATCTCTCTGCTCAGGGAAATAGGTCCTTCCTATTAACTCTATCTTGGCCCCTCTTAATTTTATACACCTCAATCAAATCTCCCCTCAGCCTCCCCTGTTCCAACGAAAACAACCCCTGCCTATAATTTGCAAAAGAATCGGAGGGGAGATGGGCTTTTTTTATGCAACAAGCTGTTATGATCTGTAATACACTGCCTGAAAGGGAATTAGATAGATACTTGGAGAGAGAAAATTTACAGGGCTAAGGGAAAGAGCAAAGCCGTGAGACTAATTGGAGAGCTCTTATCGAGAGTTGGAACAGACAGATGGGCCAAATAGTCGTCTCCTGTGTTGAATTGATAGACTCTATTTAACAGTCATTTGTGGCAGAGAATTCCACATTCCAATCAAGCTGTTGGAAATATTTTTTCCATCTTCCCCTTTAATTCCTTTCCATACAGTCTCTCTGATCGGCAGAAACATATACCTGATCATAACCCTTCTCCACTTCTTTATTAATTAAAATTAATGAATTTTAAAAAACCCTTGCGACAAAGCATTCAATTTCTCCTCCTCACTCTCCCACCATGGCCTGTGTCTATTCCACTTATTTTGATTTTTTTGTTGCCTCTCTGCACATTTTCTGCGCTAAAAGAGCTACAGGGATACCTCATGTTGATGAAACAAAATGACCCACCTGTTGAAGAAGAAACCCATGTTGTGAAGATTAAGATACAGACTTTCGAACAATGATGGACGGCTACAGACCATTTGGTCTATCGAGCCTGTCGCATACAATTGCCATACCTTGTGCATCACCACATATACACCCCCCACCCGATCCAAAACCATGTAATCTGCTCAGTAAGGCAAAAAAAATAAAGATTTTAAAAAAGAATCCAAGCCAATTTGGGAAAAGAAAATCAAGGAAATTCCCCTCTGACCCATCTATGCGATCGAAACTAGCCCAGGACATCACTCTGGCCCTGAATTCCCTGCAGTGCCTACCTTCTGTAAGAGGTGATCTCCGCCGCGGCCAGGATCAGGTCCAGCTCTCACTTGAAGGAATTCAGCGAATCAGCATCCACCGCATGAGACGGCGGCTTGTTCCAGAGATCCACTATTCTCTGGGAAAAGAACCACCTCCTGACATCTACTTGATCTGGCCTTGTACAACTTTAATTTGTGACCTATTGGTCCTGCCTAACCTGTTTAATGGAAATAAACTGTCAGCGACAATCTCAATGACTTACACTGATTATTTTGTTTCTGTTCACCTGAATTCAGAAAATCAGCATTACATTTCGAACATGCGTTCTTTTTGTAGGGTGTAGAGGATGTTTTTTTTAAACTCTGCAAGTTGGAATAGTGCTTCAGCGACACTGGAGCGGGTATTTGCAATCTGAGTCAAAAGGTTCAGGCTTTAACCCCCATTCCAGCGACTTTGACCCACAATCTAAGCTGACACTCCCAGTGTAGTACTGAGGGAACACTGCACTGCTGGAGGTGCTATCTTTCAGATGAGGCGTTCTGCCAAGATCTGTTCTCTCAGATTGCAGAATCTTGAAGAGCATCAGAAAAGCAGAGACTTGCATTTATGTAGCACCTTTCACGACCTCAGGATGTCCCCAAGCACCTTAAAATTAGAGAAAGAGATAGATACAGAAAGACAGAAAGAATTGCATTGATAAAACGCCTCTCATGACCTGAGGACATCCCGAAACGATTTACAGCCAATTAAGTATTTTTGAAGTATAGTCACTGTTGAAATGTGGCAGCCTATTTTGCGCACAGCAAGCTCCCACAAACAGCAATGTGGTGATAACCAGATAATCTGTTTATAGTGATGTTGATTGAGGGATAAATATTAGCCAGGACACCAAGGAGAACTCACCTCATATTCGAAATCGAGCCAGGGGTTATTTTACATCCACCTGAGACAGCAGAGTCAGTTTAACGTCTCATCCGAAAGATGGCACCTCCGACAGTGCAGCACTCCCTCAGCACTGCACTGGAGTGACATCCTAGATTTATGTGCTTAAGTCTCTGGAATGGGACTTAAACCCACAACCTTCTGACTCAGAGACAAAACATAGAAACATAGAAACATAGAAAATAGGTGCAGGAGTAGGCCATTCGGCCCTTCTAGCCTGCACCGCCATTCAATGAGTTCATGGCTGAACATTCAACTTCAGTACCCCATTCCTGCTTTCTCGCCATACCCCTTGATCCCCCTAGCAGTAAGGACCTCATATAACTCCTTTTTGAATATATTTAGTGAATTGGCCTCAACAACTTTCTGTGGTAGAGAATTCCACAGGTTCACCACTCTCTGGGTGAAGAAGTTCCTCCGCATCTCGGTCCTAAATGGCTTACCCCTTATCCTTAGACTGTGACCCCTGGTTCTGGACTTCCCCAACATTGGGAACATTCTTCCTGCATCTAACCTGTCTAACCCCGTCAGAATTTTATATGTTTCTATGAGGTCCCCTCTCATTCTTCTGAACTCCAGTGAATACAAGCCCAGTTGATCCAGTCTTTCTTGATAGGTCAGTCCCGCCATCCCGGGAATCAGTCTGGTGAACCTTCGCTGCACTCCCTCAATAGCAAGAATGTCCTTCCTCAGGTTAGGAGACCAAAACTGTACACAATACTCCAGGCGTGGCCTCACCAATGCCCTGTACAACTGTAGCAACACCTCCCTGCCCCTGTACTCAAATCCCCTTGCTATGAAGGCCAACATGCCATTTGCTTTCTTAACCGCCTGCTGTACCTGCATGCCAACCTTCAATGACTGATGTACCATGACACCCAGGTCTCTTTGCACCTCCCCTTTTCCTAATCTGTCACCATTCAGATAATAGTCTGTCTCTCTGTTTTTACCACCAAAGTGGATAACCTCACATTTATCCACATTATACTTCATCTGCCATGCATTTGCCCACTCACCTAACCTATCCAAGTCGCTCTGCAGCCTCACAGCATCCTCCTCGCAGCTCACACTGCCACCCAACTTAGTGTCATCCGCAAATTTGGAGATACTACATTTAATCCCCTCATCTAAATCATTAATGTACAGTGTAAACAGCTGGGGCCCCAGCACAGAACCTTGCGGTACCCCACTAGTCACTGCCTGCCATTCTGAAAAGTACCCATTTACTCCTACTCTTTGCTTCCTGTCTGACAACCAGTTCTCAATCCATGTCAGTACACTACCCCCAATCCCATGTGCTCTAACTTTGCACATCAATTTCTTGTGTGGGACCTTGTCGAACGCCTTCTGAAAGTCCAAATATACCACATCAACTGGTTCTCCCTTATCCACTCTACTGGAAACATCCTCAAAAAATTCCAGAAGATTTGTCAAGCATGATTTCCCTTTCACAAATCCATGCTGACTTGGACCTATCATGTCACCTCTTTCCAAATGCACTGCTATGACATCCTTAATAATTGATTCCATCATTTTACCCACTACCGATGTCAGGCTGACCGGTCTATAATTCCCTGTTTTCTCTCTCCCTCCTTTTTTAAAAAGTGGGGTTACATTGGCTACCCTCCACTCCATAGGAACTGATCCAGAGTCAATGGAATGTTGGAAAATGACTGTCAACGCATCCACTATTTCCAAGGCCACCTCCTTAAGTACTCTGGGATGCAGTCCATCAGGCCCTGGGGATTTATCGGCCTTCAATCCCATCAATTTCCCCAACACAATTTCCCGGCTAATAAGGATTTCCCTCAGTTCCTCCTCCTTACTCGACCCCCCGACCCCTTTTATAACCGGAAGGTTGTTCGTGTCCTCCTCCGTGAATACCGAACCAAAGTACTTGTTCAATTGGTCCGCCATTTCTTTGTTCCCCGTTATGACTTCCCCTGATTCTGACTGCAGGGGACCTACATTTGTCTTTACTAACCTTTTTCTCTTTACATATCTATAGAAACTTTTGCAATCCGTCTTAATGTTCCCTGCAAGCTTCTTCTCATACTCCATTTTCCCTGCCCTAATCAAACCCTTTGTCCTCCTCTGCTGAGTTCTAAATTTCTCCCAGTCCCCAGGTTCGCTGCTATTTCTGGCCAATTTGTATGCCACTTCCTTGGCTTTAATACTATCCCTGATTTCCCTTGATAGCCACGGTTGAGCCACCTTCCCTTTTTTATTTCTATGCCAGACAGGAATGTACAATTGTTGTAGTTCATCCATGCGGTGTGTTACCCACTGAGCCACAGCTGACACTTAAGTAGCATTATGCATTGCACATTGATAGTTCTAAAGCATTGGTATTTTATTTTCGAGGTGTGTTCCTAGTCTGGAGATGGGAGATCCTTTGCTGGCAGTTAGAATTCTTCACAGAAAATACTTTGACACATTTAGTATTGTTGGCAGTAGACATGTGGGTGCATAACTTGTCTAAACTTTGTCAGGAACTGTATCATTCTGTGAGAATATGAACATAAACTCAATCTAAACCATATCTAGGGATTGGATTTAGGAATCTGAGCTTGTAAACAACCAACCAACCAACCGCAATTACGATTTCTTTCACGTCGGCGCTGGGGAGTTTTGGAGCTGTCGGCTACAATTTTAGTGTTTGTAAATCGAGCCCACATAAATTCTGGATCTGCTTCCAGAGGGAAATTTATCGTCTGGGGCAGATTCAGCAGCAGTCTACAACACGTGTTGTTTGCAATGAGGTTTTGAAAGCCACTTGGGAGCAATGGCCGTTCAAGTACCTCGTGAACAAGCTGGGGTGGGACCTTCCTGGATATCAGAAGAAAGTCCATACTGGCTGGAAATGTGGACGCTGCCTCGCCGAGCCTGTAAGGGCAGTCCGTGAGGTGAGCAATATTACAGTCAGGGCCACCCAATAATCCGTCCCCCACCTGCCAGGCAAGAGTTTTGGTGTTCCTGATAATGCTGACATGAGATTGCTTACGCTATAAGGTTGGCTATATGTCTGTACTATAAAAATCTGCTGCTGTAGTCATAATTGTATGAAAGGAAAAGTAGTGTCCTGTTGGCAAAATGTTCGAGTGGTCAGTAAAGTGGAAACGCAGTAAGTCAGGGAGCAAAACTCAGTATGTCCAACTGCCTGCTTTTTTGTTTCTCCCGTGTTGTTGAATTTGAAACTCAAGGGATGAAATTCTTGTTGTGGTATAGCTAAATGTTTGTTAAAGTTGGGTATTCACCCCCTTTCCAATTCCAATGTTCACTTCTTAGGAGTTTGTTACTGGATTTATGGAGTCAAAGAGGCAAAGGTTGGTACAATGAAGAGCTTATATTACTGGGCATCTTTATAGCGTGATGTATGTACAGGTATTGGGTGTCAACCTTGGCTCAGTGTCTGAGTCAGGATGGCGTGGGTTCAAGATCCACATCAAAGATCTGAGCATGAAATCTAGGCTGAGGTCCGGGGCGCTGCACTGTCGGGTGCCGTCTTGTGGATGAAATGTTAAACTGAGGCCCCGTCTGTCCTCTTAGCTGAGGGGTGGGAAAAATACAGCCCATGGGCCATATCCGACCCGCTAACTCATTCTATCTGGCCTGCTGGATGGGACAGAAATAGAACGCGAGCCAGAGCTCGAGCTGCACATTTGTCTATCTACTTTCAATTCTCATGGGTCCGAGACAATGGGCTGGAAATCATGGCCTCCCCGGGTCCATACTGAGTGTCTACGGACCTGGGAAGGCATCGCAAAAGCCGGTATTCAGCGCATAATGCGCATGCACTGAAAACCGACTTTTCAGATCTGGGCTGGACAGATCCAACGCATATCGGCTGCGAGGACATTTGCAAGGGCACGATTGTAGTATTTACCCATATCTTGCCCAGCAAATGTCCTCAAAATTCTTGCACCTGATAAAAGCAGGCACATAGCCTACTTTTACAGGTGTAAAAGTTTAAAAATTTACAAAAATATAATAAAATTAAATTTTAAAAACACTTTTTAAAAACCCTGCCCATGCTGTTACATTTATTTTTAACCACAATTTAAAAAAAAAAATTTTAAACTCGGAAAAAAATAGATATTTATTAGATATTTATTAACTTTAATTTTAATTAATTTTAATTATGTGAGGTGTGTTTTTATTTTTTATTATGTGTTTCGTGTGTTTGTTTTTTTTTCTCATTAATAGCAATGAGAACTCGTAGATACGGAGTTCTCATTGTTATTAATGAGAAAGCTGTGGAATACTTGTCTCTCTTAGTAGTGGCACGAGATAAACCTGCCTTAATAGTTAGAAATTGGTTGGGATCACTGAACCTGGATTGGAATGAAATTTTTTGTGTTGAAACGAGATTTGCATCGAAAGATGACGTCATCAAAAAGTATCCGAAAGGTGTTCCATGAAACAGGCAGTCCGATCCAAGGTTTCAAGGTAAGTGTCAGAGTGCAGAAGGACGTAGGACCAGTTTACTGCAAGCAATATCTCGTACCATCCGCACTCGAGGAGAAAGTTGAGGAAGAACTCAAAAGCCTAGAAACTCGGCACATTATCTCTAAGTTAGAAGAAGTGTTCTTTTTTTTAATACATTGATAAACTGCCAGTCACAGCTGAAGAGATTGGTCGAGCAACCATATGTGGTCCAGTTATGTCCAGGTGTATGATTACACAGTAAATGGCTGGCCAAATCAGGTATCAGAGGAAGATATTCATCCATACTTTGTTCGTAGGAATGAATTGTCCGTGGATAAGTGGGGTGCAAGAGTAGTTACTCCAAATAAGTTCAGGTCCAAATTGTTAGGAGATCTTCATGACCAGCACCTGGGAATGTGCTTGACCAAGAGTTTTACACGCATTACTTATGGTGAGCAGGTCCCGATAAAGATATAGGGCTCAATTTTCCCCAGTGTTGTGCACTTTTTTTTAATTAAAAAATCCAAGTTTCCCCAAATATTGTGCGCCAGCGTAACTCAATTAGTTACGATTTTTTAAGGTTTTTTTTTACATAACCTGATGTCTGCGCCAGTTTTTCACATTTATGCAAGTTTGGCCAACTTGCATTTCTCCTAGGATGGCGTATGTGACCATTCCCAAAAAACCTTCTGGGCACTTAAGAAAAACCAACACACATCAAAAAATCGGCACAGAAATACACCATTGTTTTTAGGTGACGTTTTGAAGGGAGTCAAGAACATTCAAATATGCATCATGAATAATGGAAATGATTATTCTTTACTTCAAAAAGTTGTGTTAATAATGAAACAAATAATGGAAATGATTCAGTTATAATTTAAAATATATTTTATTCAGAAGTTTAACAAACACTTGTTTGTACTTAACTTTAATGAAAATATTCTTGTATCAGACTTTAAAGTTTTCAGTTAAGATTACTTAAAAACTTTAAGATCACTTACAAACTTTTAAACTTGTAAATTTATGTAACTTACAAAAAACTTTTAATTTGAGAACATTAACAACAACAGCAGCAACGAAAGGCTGCACCCATCTCTCCTCCACCTTATTCTAAGACCACTCGCTGTGTTTGGTCTTGTTGACTCCACCGCAGGCGGTGGCGCAGTGTTTCTCAGGTTCGTACCAAGCCTTTCGAACATCTCCGGTAATGCGCACTTCTTGATGGGGGTGGGGGGGGGGGCGGCAGCAGCTGATAATATGAGAGGCCCAGCTTGGGAGTCTGGTCTACAGATTGGAATGGGAGTTGCAGTTGATTCTGTCAATGGGCGCGGGGTCTGGGCGTGTTCCCATATTGCAGCAGCTAACTCCGACATTCCCTCCCTCATGTTCGCCGACAGTGTTTCAAGAACGACAACACTCCCTCCCTCATGTTCACAAACAGTGTATCAACTACATGCAACATTCCCTCCCTCATGTTCGCTGCCAATGCATCAGTTACCTGCAACATTCCCTCCTTCATGTCAGATACACTGACATTGTATCTGCTGCCTGAGACATTCCCTCCCTCATGTTCCCGGACAATGTTCCCATTTCTTGTGAGAGTGTTGTTACTTCTCCCGACATTCTTGATACCTCATCACCCAGGAGTGGTCGCGTAAGGTCAATGCTCTCCACACTCATTGCCATCATCTAAACCACATCTATTAGATCCTGCACCTCAGGAGAGCGCTGTCAAGTTCTCCTTCCCCTCCTCACCCTGGGTGTGCCTTGCTGCATCCCACTGGAATCCCCAGCCTTGGACTGTGGGAACATTTGAACATAAGAAATAGGAACAGGAGTAGGCCATACAGCCCCTCGAGCCTGCTCCGCCATTCAATAAGATCATGGCTGATTTGATCATCGATTCGGCTGCACTTCCCTGCCTGCCCTCGATATCCCGTTATTGTTTAAGAAACTGTCTATTTCTGTTGTAAATTCATTCAATGTCCCAGCTTCCACAGCTCTGAGGCAGAGAATTCCACAGATTTACAACCCTCTGAGAGAAGAAATTTCTCATCTCAGCGGCCCTCTAAGATCACGTTTTAGTTTTGGTCTCCCCATCAGTGGAAACATCCTCTCTGCATCCACCTTGTCAAACCCCCTCATAATCTTATACGTTTCGATAAGATCACCTCTCATTCTTCTGAATTCCATTAAGTAGAGGCCCAAACTACTCAACCTTTCCTCATAAGTCAACACCCTCATCTCCGGAATCAACCTAATGAACCTTCTCTGAACTGTCTCCAAAGCAAGTATAGAAACATAGAAAATAGGTGCAGGAGTAGGCAATTCGGCCCTTTGAGCCTGCATCACCATTCAATAAGATCATGGCTGATCATTCCCTCAGTACCCCTTTCCTGCTTTCTCTCCATTACCCTTGATCCCCTTAGCCATAAGGGCCATATCTAACTCCCTCTTGAATATATCCCATGAACTGGCATCAACTATTCTCTGCGGCAGGGAATTCCACAGGTTAACAACTCTCTGAGTGAAGAAGTTTCTCCTCATCTCAGTCCTAAATGGCCTACCCCTTATCCTAAAACTGTGTCCCCTGGTTCTGGACTTCCCCAACATCGGGAACATTCCAGCCGCATCAAACCTGTCCCATTCCGTCAGAATCTTATATGTTTCTATGAGATCCCCTCTCATCTTTCTAAATTCCAATGTATAAAGGCCCAGTTGATCCAGTCTCTCCTCATATGTCAGTCCTGCCATCCCGGGAATCAGTCTGGTGAACCTTCGCTGCACTCCCTCAATAGCAAGAACGTCCTTCCTCAGATTAGAATACCAAAACTGAACACAATATTCCAGGTGAGGCCTCACCAAGGCCCTGTACAACTGCAGTAAGACCTCCCTGCTCCTGTACGCAAATCTCCTAGCTATGAAGGCCAACATACCATTTGCCTTCTTCACCGTCTGCTGTACCTGTATGCAAACTTTCAATGACTGATGAACCATGACACCCAGATCTCGTTGCACCTCCCCTTTTCCTAATCTGCCGCCATTCAGATAATCTGTCTTTGCGTTTTTGCCCCCAAAGTGGATAACTTCACATTTATCCACATTATCCTGCATCTGCCATGCATTTGCCCACTCACCTAACCTGTCCAAGTCACCCTGCAGCCTCACAGCTCACACCGCCACCCAGTTTAGTGTCATCTGCAAACTTGGAGATATTGCACTCAATTCCTTTGTCCAAATCATTGATGTGTCCTTTCGTAAATATGGAAACCAAAACTACACGCAGTATTCCAGATGTGGCCTCACCAGTACCCTGTATAGCTGTAGCAAGACTTCCCTGCTTTTATACTCCATCCCCTTTGCAATAAAGGCCAAGATTCCATTGGCCTTCCTGGTCACTTGCTGTACCTGCATACTATCCTTTTGTGTTTCATGTTACTGCAGCACTTTGCAATCTTTCTCCATTTAAATCATAACTTGCTCTTTGATTTTTTTTCTACCAAAGTGCATGACCTCACACTTTCCAACATTGTAATCCATCTGCCAAATGTTTGCCCACTCACTTAGCTTGTTTATGTCCTTTTGCAAATTTTTAAGTCCTCCTCACACATTGCTTTTCCTCTCATCTTTGTATCGTCAGCAAATTTGGCTCCGTTACACTCAGTCCCTTCTTCCAAGTCATTAATATAGATTGTAAATAGTTGGGGTCCCAGCACTGATCCCTGTGGCACCCCGTTAGTTACTGGTTGCCAACCAGAGAATGAACCATTTATCCCGACTCTGTTCTCTGTTAGTTAGCCAATCCTCTATCCATGCTAATATATTATCCCAAACCCCGTGAACTTTTATCTTGTGCAGTAACCCTTTATATGGCACTTTTGCAAATGCCTTCTGGAAGTCCAGGTACACCTCATCCACTGGTTTTCCTTTATCCATCCTTACGTTACATCCTCAAAGAATTCTAGCAAATTTGTCAAACATGACTTCCCCATGGAAACCATCGAATGTCCCAGCAACAGTCGCACTACTCAGGAAAGGGGCTGGCACCTCAATGGGTGGCACCTGCACCTCCTCCAAAGTAAGTATAACAATGGGGGATTCATCCATCACCTCATCATCACCCCCATGCTCTTGGTCTGGAAGGTGGGATTGGAAGATGTTCTCCTCTTCAGGCTCATCCGTGTTGGAATCTTCTGCATCATAAGGGTTAGCCTCGTGTTCTGCAAAATATAACAGAACTGCCAAATGGTTAGTAACAGAGGAGGGGGCAGCATGGGTGGCATGAGCAGTCTCACAAAGCGCAGGCAGCAGGCTCATTTGAAGGACCATGATGAATGATAGCACATTGCATCAACCGAAGCGTAGCTGACGGAGACATCCTCATAAACCGAAGCATGGCGAGCCCGCACAGTACTTAACATTTAGCAGGACTTGCCCTCTCCCTCGAGTGTTGGCCCAGCTTGTACAGTGGTGGTTGATGTTCACCAGGCAGGACCCATCAAAGCCACTACCCTCTCTTCCAAGGGTATCAGTGGCTGCAGATTTGCTGGGCCTCCTCCTGTTCGAGTTCTTTCCTGTTTGTTGTGTGCCACCTTCAGCTGCAAAGATGAAAACATAACAGTTTAGGGAGGCTGAGTGGAACATATACAGCTGGTCACATTTACAATTGCAATTGCATTGAATAAATGTAAATATTACTTACACTAACTGATCCAAGATGACTGGAGACCTGCTCTGATGCATGGACCAAGTGTGCACACATCACAATGTGAGTTGCTCCTGGGCCCCTGGCCCTGAACTCATGCCTCTCCTGGGCCCCGACCACATCCCTCTACAGTCTCTCGCCGCTCCTTCGCCCCGATCTCGCCACCCCTGCTGTATCTGCCCATGCTCCAATCACCGACCTGAACCTTGATGACATCACTCTTTGCTGCCATCGCCCTTCTGCATCAGCTCGCACTGCTCCCTGAAGTAATATGCCTCCACGCTGCTCCCGAGGCCGCTTACCGCTCCTTTTATGGCCTCGACCTGCCGCTGGTTTCTCACGCAGGTTGGGGCCTCCACACTACTCAAGCAAATGTTAAATCTAAGGAAATGGCAGTTGTCTTTGGACCACAAATTGACAAATTTTCTAACTACTTATTGTAATATGCCTCACACAACTACTAGTAAAACACCAGCAGAGTTGTTTCTCAAACGACAGCCAAGAGCCAGGTTCTCGTTGTTAAAGCCAAATTTGGCACAGCCAGTTGAAGAGAAACAATTAAGACAGAAAGAGAATCATGATACAGGGTAGAGTAAGAGAGAGAAGTGTGAAATTGAATCAGAAAGTGAGAGTGAAGAACCATCACCATAAATGGTTGAAGTGGTTACCAGGAAGAGTACTGAAGATATGTGGTCCTCGCACATATTTGGTCAAGATGTTTGATCATGGAATGATTAGGTTTGTTCACATTGATCATATTTTACCTACAGATGTGGAAGGAGTTAAAAGTTGGAATGATTTGATTATTTCTGATGAGTCAGATAGTCTTGTTACAAGTAAGAGTACCAATAGCAAATCCTACATCAGATGTACTAGAAACAAGTCCAAGAGACAGTCCGATTTTAAGTCCGAGTCAGAGTCAGGCAGACATACAGTCTGAAATTGTAGAGTGTCAAAATATAGATCAAGGGTTTTCCGTGGAGGAAAACTCTCTTCAGGCTCAGCACAGAATGAGTCTAAATTCGACACCAAGTTTGGAAAGTTCTATTCGAGAGCGAAGATATCCTCTTCAAGACACTTTGATTTGTAAAATATGGCAAAATAAGTCCATATCTTTTGTTGTGTATAACCATGTATAATTATTTTGTTATGATTATTTCTTCATTAAAGAGGGAGAAGTGAAATATAGAGCTCCACCTGGACTACTGTGGTAATGCAACTGTTGCTGTAAATACAATAAAAGCATTATGTGATAAGGTCACCGGAAAAGTTACTGTAGAGCCATCTTTTATGTGTGTGTTTGTGATGTCGTAAAGAATATATTGCAGACAGTCCCGAACTGCAGCCAAAGAAATAACAGGAATACTTCATTCAAATTAATAATTCACAAAAGCAATTCTCCCTGGCCCGATGTTAAAAGGATTCATTCCTTAATTCTGGGCCCCAATGGTGGACATCTGTACCCAGAATGCACTGCATACTCAAATATGCTCTATACATTTTCGAGTGGTGTCATAGCCGCTCATCTCCACAAATCTTTTACCGAAGAAAGTGACCGGCACTGCATCTTTCCTCTCCCGGTACCCAGAGTACAATGGCAGGGGAGTTCTCATCTGGCATCAATTATGACAGCAGTAATAATCTTTATAGAGGGGCATAAGAATGACTGAGTGGGGAACTGATGAAGATATAGGCTTTAAAGAGGGTACAGTTCTATTTCACAGCACTGATTTCCAGAGACCAGAAGATACCACAACATTCTCAACTTTTATCTTTGATTCATTTCTAAGCAGTATTGAATACATATAGTGTATGTAAGATAGCATCTGACTACTGTCTGAATTTATATTTATGCAATGTTTATAGTTATGCCATATTCCCTGTAATTTTTTTTGCCGTGGGCCCTTTAAATTTGCTGCATGGCCGGCCACTGCGCAGCCGCACATGCGCAGTATCTTTTCCGGCAGCAGGAGCTGGGGAACGTCCTGTGCGGGACTGCGCGATTGGTGGAACATTGATGGGTGGCCCTCAACAGCTCACCAAAACTTGTTAAGTAGCCCTCCAGCCCAAATAATTGCCCGCCCTTATCTTAGGTGGATGCGAATGACCAGATGGCACTATTTGAAGTAGAGCAGGGGAGTTCTACTGTTGCCCTGGCCAATATTTAACCTTCAACATCACTAAAAAGTATATTATCTGGTCATTTATCTCATTGCTGTTTGTGAGATCTTGCTGTGTCCAACTGAGCTGCAGTGTTTCCCTACATTACAATAGTGACTACACTTCAAAAGTCATGAATAGGCTTTAAAAGTGCTTTGGGACATCTTGAGGTCATGAAAGGTGCAACACAATGGGCTCAATTTTCCCCAGTGATTTGTGCCGTTGAGCAGAGAGCGGAGAGCGAACCTGCAAGCCCTTCGGCTGGGGGCATTGGAGGTAAGTTGCTGCAATACGTCTTAATGTGTTGCGAGCTGGCTGTATGTTTCACTTTGCAGTCTCAGCTCGCATTGTGTCCCTGGTTACCATGACAGCCCGATCTTTTTGGCACAGATCAAGGCTCCACCCGCAAAATTAAAGGACAGGTTAGGCCACGCCAAAATGAAGAAATCCAACGGGGAAATCTAGAAAAAATGTTTTGGTGTACTTGAACCCCCCAAAAATGGGTGTAACTCTTCAAGTACGCCAAAAAAAAGCTTTGGGGAAAATTGAGCCCAATGTCTTTACTATTTATTTTCTTTACATGTCATTACATTTGTTCGCGACATATGGTAGATTACAAATGATGGCTTCATTATTGTATTTTTTTGCTAGTTTATCCATTTAGATCCCTTTGGTCTTCTCTGTGGCCTGCAATTTTACTTTTCACACTCATTTTGGAAGCACAGTGTGTAAATTGAGTAGTTGAAATACAATCATCTTTTAATCTTACCTTAATTTATTCCAAGACATTTTCTAATGAGAAATTCACTGCAATGGCAGTGATGTATACACTATAAATAGTAAAATAGGTATATTGGAATGGAATATTTCACTTTTAATGGAATAGTAGTTTTGAATAATCTGGCCAGATCTTATCAACGTCAAACACCATTTTGACCAATCTTGCAGTCATTTGCATTGCTTGGGTTTAGATAAGTACTGTGCGCAGTTTTGGTCTCCTTTTCTGAGGAAGGATATACATACCTTAGAGACGGTGCAAAAAAGGTTCACTAGATTGATTCTTGGGATGAGAGGGCTGTCCTATGTGGGCAGATTGGGTAGAATGGGTCTATTCTCTCTGGAGTCGAAGAATAATAGGTGTTCTCATTGAAACATATAAGATTCTGAAGGGGATTGACAGGGTGGAAGCTGAGAGGTTGTCTCCCCTGGCTGGAGTGTCGAAGGGCGAGAAGTTCATATACATACTGCACCCTGTTAGCACCAGCGATTCTGGAAAGAATTGGCAGCTGCCGCTCTTACGCTAGCTGGAGGCAGTCCCTGTGGTGACGCCAAATTTATGGGCCCCTTTGTGTTGCTGGTAACCACCAGCGCCCTGCGTAAAAAATTAAAAAAAAATGGCGGTGTGGTGATGTCAGTCTGCGTGCAATGCCGACATAGCGTTACCTACGCAAACATCGACCTGAGCACTCAATACAACGCTGAGTCCTAAGCGTACCCGATTAACCTGCCGTACAGGCAAACTGACAGTCGCTGAACGGGGGCGATATCTGCAGCTGTTAAAAGGACACACACCTCAATCAGGATGTTATTGAAGTGGTAGCTTGCTGCAATAGATTTAAATAGTTTTTTAAAAAAAACGTGTTTTGGGAGTGCTGCTGGATGCTTGCAAGGGCTCGGATGGTAAGTGAAGGCCTTTGAGAAGTCAGACCATGCTACGAATATCAGCAGGTCACGCAATGCCCGTGGAGTTCACATCTCAGGTCGACATGCTGCCTGACCAACTGGGTTTTTGCAGCATTTTAAGCTGTCGTTTCACATTTACAGCGTCTGTTTGCAGAGGGAAGATCAAGACACAGAAGAGGAGGAAACTGAAGAGCAGGAAACCGAAGAGCAATCAGACAGAAGGATGCATCCTAGAGAGCGCCTTTGTGGCTGGCATATCCGAGATGGAAACATCTGCCTGTGGTGCCACTGGCTGGGCAGGATGCATTTCTTGGGTGTGTGAAATGAGGAAGCCACCAGGGTGGAATTGTGCTGACAGGAGGGCGGGAAGCCTGGAGGTGCATGCTAGAAGGGGGTTAATGTAAGAGGATACCCATATCTTGTGTCCTTTCAGCCCTGCCGCTGGCCAAGAGCTCAGCCAAGCCCGTGCCAATAATGGCCTGTACCATCTCCTCCAAGAGGCTGAGATGATGCTAGGAATGGGAGGTGTGCTTCATCAGTGGTGCAGATTGTTGGTGATTAGGGTCCTGCATTGAGCAGTGTGTGAGGCTTGTGGTTCAGTTGGTAGGTGATGGCTTTTGAAGATACATTCACTGACCTTGACCAGTGGTCGGAGATCATGAAGCTTCTTGGGGCACTGGAGCCAGCAGGTGAGGGTGACACTGCTGGCAGTGACGGCCTTGGTAATGTACTCCCACATTGTTCTTTCTGGAGCACCTCCTGGCCCCTGTGAATAGAGGGCTAGTCTTGCAGTGTTGACCCCCTGCACAAAGCTGGATTGCTGCATGCACGACCCCGGGTGCCCCCTTCCCTGACTTGCTGAGCCATCTACGGTAGTGCTGAGGCCGTTTTCCCATTTGTTGAGTTTAGGGAGGTAATTCAGCTTTAAGTGCTGAATATTAACATTTTGAACTTCTTTTAAATATTGTGTATTTGTTAAAAGACAGAAAGGGCTGAAAAATGTATTGAATCGGTGCATTTTATTTTGTCTTGCTTCAATGTGAATGGCCCCTTTAAGTTTCGGAGTTCCTCACTGCCCACACTGCATTGTGAGCTTCACAGCCTCGCACACAGATGCTCCAGGAAGCAGCATCACCGCACCAGGACTACGAATTGGTCCCGGATCCCTTGTGTAATGCCACCAGGACGGTGCTGCACCTGAGGTTAGCGCTGCGCCACCTACCACCATGCCCCCCCTCCCCCCACCACACCAATTTACCTCGATTAGTGCGGTGGCTATTAACGCCAGTTGGCGAGGTCACTGACTGCTTTCAGGGCAAGAACGAATTTTCCCCCTAGAACTCAAAATAAGGGGTCGACCATTTAAGACTGATATGAGGAGGAATTTCTTCTGAGGGTTGTGAATCTTTGGAATTCTCTACCTCAGAGAGTTGTGGATGTTGACTCATTGTGTATATTCAAGGCTGAGATCGATAGATTTTTGGGCACTAAGGAAATCAAGGGATATGGGGATAGTACATTAAAGTGGAGTTGAGGTAGAAGATCAACCATGATCTTATTGAATGGCGGAGGAGGCTTGAGGGGCTGTACGGCCTACTCCTGCTCCTATTTCTTATGTTCTAAAATGATAGTTACATGTTTTAGACCTTCGGGAACGATTCTAATTATATGGACCAATTCCATGGTATGTCTGTGCTGTTTAAATCAACCAGCACAGACATACCATGGAATTGTATAACTGAATAACGCATATTTATGACCAAAGCGGGTGAGCGAATCACAGTTTGATATTGATTTAAAATTCTTGATTGTCTGTGTTTTTTCCTTTAAAATATGATGATCTGACACCTAATCCATTTACTTTGAACTTTAACAAACATTTTTGCTTTTAGTTGGTTCTCAGCTGACTGAACGATCCAATACGGGAATTACGGTCTCTGTCACAGGTGGGACAGACAGTCGTTGGAGAAAAGGGTGGGTGGGACTGGTTTGCTGCACGCTCCTTCCACTGCCTGCGCTGGTTTTTTGCATGCTCTCAGTGACGAGACCCGAGGTGCTTAGCGCCCTCCTGGATGTTCTTCCTCCACTTAGGGCGGTCTTTGGCCAGGGACTTCCAGGTGTCGATGGTGATGCTGCATTTTATCAAGGAGGCTTTGAGGGTGTCCTTGAAACGTTTCCTCTTTCCACCTGGGGCTCACTTGCCGTGTAGGAGTTCCGAGTAGAGCGCTTGCTTTTGGAGTTTTGTGTCAGGCATGTGAACAATGTGGCCCGCCCAACGGAGCTGGTCAAGTGTGATCAGTGCTTCGATGCTGTGGATATTGGTCTGATCGAGAATAATGATGTTGGTGCGTCTGTCCTCCCAGGGGATTTGCAGGATATTGCGGAGACATCGGTGGTATTTCTCCAATGATTTGAGGAGTCTACTGTATATGGTCCACGTCTCTCAGCCATACAGGAGGGCGGGTATCACTGCAGTCCTGCAGACCTTGAGCTTGTCTATTGGGTTTGTCATGTATTTTACATGGCTACTGCTGTTACTATCTTAAGGTGTGCCACCAGAGGGCACTGCAGTGGGAGACTCACCTGTACAGTAAACTAATATAAAAGGCAGGCCATCAAGTGTGTCATGTATTCAACTGTCATTGTAACCCATGTATAAACTGACCTCATTGTACACCGTGAGAACGTTGACCACTAGGTGGTGAACTTGTGGGAGACTTTCAGGTATAAAAGGGGAAGCTCCACCCACCTTCATCGCTTCAGTGCTGGCGAATAAAGGTTACTGGTCACAGAATGACCTTCTCTCAAGTATGGGCCTCGTGTGCATTTATACTGTATAGTAAGGACATATCATTGGCGACGAGAAATTGGGATTTAAACCACGCGAGCATGGCCACTAGCGGCATAGACGAGAGGTACTGTGTTGGAGATGATTGGGACGATTTTAATGAGAGACTACAGCAAAGTTTCGTCACTAAGGAATGGCTGGGACAGGATTTGGCCGACAAACGCAGGGTTCATCTGACGGTTTGTGGATCCAGGACGTACTCCCTGATGAAGGACCTTCTTGTGGCAGAGAAGCCGGGGGACAAGACTTTTCAAGAGCTCAGTAAGTTGGTCGGGGAACACTTTAAACCGGCGAGCAGGATGCACATGGCGAGACACCGGTTTTACACACACCGGCGGCGAGGAGGGCAAAGCTCCGGCGACTGGTGAGCCTATGTAAGTTCCCAGGTGCATGCAGAGCGGAGATGCTGTGAGACTTTTTTATTGAGGGCATTGGGCACGCTGGGGTTTTCAGGAAACTGATTGAGATCAAAGACTTGACCTTGGAAACGGCGGCTTTGATGGCCCAGACATTTATCTCAGTGGAGGAAGAGACCAGAATGATGTTTGACAAAAATCTTGGTTTAAATGCAGCAAATGGACAGGGAGTCAATATTGTTAACGCGGCACACAGTTCTCCAGGCAGACAGTGGCAATCGGACATGCCCGAGCATGTAGTCGAACCCAAATGGGGAATTCAACAGAGACAATGGCTAGCTGAACGGCGATTCATGCCATCGCAAGGGATAATGGGGCCATCAACACCTGTTAATGGTGCGCTTAAGGACAGTTACAGAGACAGTCAGAGATGATCGACTGGTAATGGACCTATTGTTTCCAACAACGGCTCATGTTGGAGGTGTTGAGGCAAACACATAGCCAGAGCTTGCAGGTATCAGCAATACACCTGCAGAAATTGCAACGTCAGCAGTCACTTGGCGTGTATGTGCAGGAAGCCTGCAGCCGGGTTGATGTATGAGGAGGACGGGCCCGATGTAAGCCCTACGAGGCCAAATGAACACTGGGAGAAATCGCTGGAAGCTGAAGTTCAGCGAGTTCATGTGGAACACATATACAGTTCATACATCAGAACATCACCGATAATGATGAAAGTGCTCCTCAATGGCATCCCAGTATTAATGGAGCTAGACACGGGGGCCAGCCAGTCCCTGATGAGTATCAAACAATTTGTGGGAGTCCAAGGCCAGGAGGCCAAAATGATTGCCGATTGACGCACAGCTACAGATATATACAAAGGAGATCATTCCGGTGCTAGGCAGCGCACGGTAGTCGTGACCCACAAAGATTCGGAGAACAGATTGCCACTCTGGATTGTCCCGGGGGACGTTCCCGCACTGCTAGGGAGAAGTTGGCTTGCTGTCATGAACTGGAAATGGGGCGATGTCAATGCAATTTCTTCTGTGGAGCGAATATCATGCTCACAGGTCCTGGACAAATTTGACTCAGTATTTCAACCCGGCATTGGAACTTTCATGGGGACCAAGGTAGTGATTCACACAAACCCGGACACCAGGCCAGTACACCACAAGGCCAGAGCGGTGCCATACGTGATGCGGGAAAAGATAGAAGGCGAATTGGACCACCTGCTGAGGGAAGGCATCATCTCGCCAGTCGACTTCAGTGACTGGGCGAGCCTGATTGTGCCGGTGCTCAAGGCGAATGGGTTGGTCAGGATATGTGGTGATTACAAGGCCACCATCAATCGGGTGTCGCTCCAAGACCCACTACCGAGAGCGGAGGACCTCTTTGCAACGCTATCCGGTGGCCTTTTCAAAATTGCACCTGACCTCAGCTTACATGACCCAGGAGCTGGCGAGTGAGTCAAAGAAGCTGACCACCATCACGACATACAAGGGATTGTTTGAGTACAACAGATGTCCGTTCGAGATTCGCTCGGCCGCCGCGATCTTTCAATTAAATATGGAAAGCCTCCTCAAGTCGATTCCAAGGATGGTGGTTTTTCAAGACGACATCCACATCACGGGTTACGATACTGAAGAACACCTCCACAACCTGGAGGAGGTGCTACGCAGACTGGACCGGGTAGGGCTGCGACTGAAAAAGGCGAAGTGCATCTTCCTAGTTCCAGAGGTAGAATTCCTGGGGATGAGGGTAGCAGCAGACGGGATCAGACCTACTACGTCCAAAAAGGAAATGATCCAAAGAGCACCCAGACCCCGTAACACGATGGAACTGCGTTCGTTCCTGGGGCTCCTGAACTATCTTGGTAACTTTCTTCCCAAATTGAGCACACTGTTCGAGCCGCTACATGTGCTCCTACGCAAAGGTCGCGAATGGGTCTGGGGGGACAGCCAGGAAAGGGCTTTTGATAGAGCAAGCAATTTGTTATGCTCCAACAGTCTGTTAACGTTATATGACCCGTGTAAGAAACTAGTTTTAATGTGCGATGCGTCGTCCTATGGGGTCGGGTGTGTGTTGCAGCATGTTAATGCCAAGGGTCAGTTACAGCCGGTAGCTTATGCCTCAAGAAGTCTGTCCCAGGCAGAAAGAGGCTACAGGATGGTAGAAAAGGAAGGATGTGCTTGCATGTGTATATGCAGTAAAAGAAATGCACCAGTACCTGTTTGGCAGGAAATTTGAGCTGGAGACAGATCACAAACCCCTAACATCCCTTTTGGCTGACAACAAGGCTATAAATGCAAATGCATCGGCCCGCATACAGAGGTGGGCACTCACGTTAGCCGCCTATGACTATACTATTCGGCACAGACCGGGCATGGAAAACTGTGCAGATGTACTCAGCAGGCTCCCACTAGCCACCACCAAGGGGGCAACTGAGCATGCTGCTGAGATGGTCATGGCTGTTGAAGCTTTCGAAAGCGAAGGCTCACCCGTGACAGCCCGTCAGATCAAAGTCTGGATGAACAGAGACCCATTACTGTCTTTAGTCAAGAAATGTGTCCTGAATGGGGACTGGGCAGCCACGTACAGGGCATACCCTGAGGAATTCAAACCATTTCAGGCTCAAGGATGAACTCTCGATTCAGGCCGATTGCCTAATGTGGGGAAACCGAGTAGTCATGCCCCAGATGGGCAGAGCGATGTTCATCAGAGAACTCCACAATGAGCACATTGTCATGATGAAGACAATTGCCAGGTCACATATTTGGTGGCCAGGGATAGATGGAGACCTGGAACTTTGTGTTCGCAGGTGCAACACGTGTGCCCAGCTGGGCAATGCGCCCAGAGAAGCCCCCCTTAGCCCCTGGTCCTGGTCCGCCAAGCCATGGTCATGCATCCATGTGGACTACACAGGCCCTTTCATGGGAAAAATGTTTTTGGTTGTAGTAGACACCTACTCCAAATGGATCGAGTGTGACATTCTCAATTCAAGCACATCCTCTGCCACGGTAGAAAGTCTACGGGCAGTGTTCACTGGCCATGGTCTATCAGGTGACTTGGTCAGCGACAATGGCCCGTGCTTTAGAAGCATTGAATTCCAGGACTTCATGGCAGGAAATGAGATCAACCATGTCAGAACGGCACCATTCAAGCCGGCCTCAAATGGCCAGGCGGAACGAGCAGTGCAGATAATCAACAGGGGATGCTCAGTATCCAAGGGGGTTCCCTACAAAGCCGCTTCTCACGCCTCATGTTGGTCAATAGATCCCGACCACACTCGCTCACAGGGGTCCCACCCACAGAGCTGCTAATGAAAAGGACGCTCAAAACCAAGTTATTCCTTATACACCCCACCATGAAAGAAATTGTAGAGAGCAGGCACCAGTCACAATGTGACTACCATGACGGGAATGCGAGGGCGCGATGTATTTATGTCAATGACTTTGTCTTTGTCCTCAACTATGCTGCAGGGCCTAAATGGCTCGCAGGCACTGTGATTGCCAAAGAAGGGAATAGGATTCTGGTAGTTAAACTTACCAATGGACAAATCTGCCGCAAACACGTGGATCAAACAACAAGAAGCAGAGGAAGAAACTATGTAGAGTTCACTCCTCCACAGGTTGCCGAACACCGGAACCAATTAGAGGAGGCCCAGTCACTGTGGGCAGTCCGGACAGGCGTGAGGCACCGCAAACAGCAGATACTCAGGCCAGCGCCCAACAACCGGAGCCCCAAATCAGGCGCTCTCCAAGAGAATATAACCCACCAGAGAGACTTAACCCTGTGATCACAATAAGACTTTGGGGGGAGGTGATGTCATGTATTAAACTGTCATTGTAACCCATGTATAAACTGACCTGAGTTGTACACCATGAGAACATTGACCACTAGGTGGTGAACTTGTGGGAGACACTCCTAACCTGGACTTTCAGCTATAAAAGGGGAAGCTCCACCCACCTTCATTACTTCAGTGCTCGCTAATAAAGGTTACTGGTCACAGAGTGACCTTCTCTCAAGTATGGGCCTTGTGTGCATTTATACTGTATAGTAAGGACATGTCAAGGTGTGATCCTCACTCTGGAGTTAACTAATAAAGGACTAAGGTCACTACAATTCAAGTACAATACACTGCCTCGTGGAGTCATTGTTAAAGCATCTAAGGACACAACAGGGTTGATCAGCCAAGTTTCTGTGCAGTGTGTGAAATTACTGTTAAAACACTAAGGCGGACTTTCTGGCTTGGTGCTTCTGGTGGAAATCCTCACCTACCTGCAGCACATACCAGAAATTGAGACACGTGATTTGCTGACTGACCATTCTATCCTCTACAGACACAGTGTCTCATTCTGTGATTGGTGTTCCATTCTACGTGCCATGCAAACCCAGGATCCGATTTACCGTTGCCACCTGTTCGGTAGCTGGTTTCACCAGCTTGGTTTCAGACCAAATCTTTCTCCTGTGCTTCATCTTGTAGTTTATACTTCTGATATTCTTTCTTCTTACGAACATATGAACACTAACGGACAGATAAAGCCCATCTGGTCCATTGAAACCTGTCCCATACATACCTTGCGCATCACAATATATACACGGCACCCCACCCGAAACCATGCGGTGACCTGGAAGAGGCCAAAAAACAGATTTAATAACCCAGGCCAATTTGGGAAAAGGAAATCTGGGAAATTCCTCTCCGATCCATCTAGGCGATCTAAACTAGTTCAGGAGATCACTTGCCTTGAATTACCTGCAGTACCTGCCTTCTGTAAGAGGTGATTTCTGCACCAGCCAGAAACTCATTTGAAAGAATTCAGTGAATCAGATTCCACCACACGAGCCAGCAGCCTGGGAGCGGAAGGAGCAGCGTGGCGGCATAGCCCAGCAGGCTGAGCGGCCCCCGGCCTGCGAGCACCATCTGAGCAAGCCGAGGAGTGGAAGGAGATGCGTGGCATCATACCACTCCAGGGAGCAGCACGTGCTGGAGAAGGAAAGCAACGGCAGTGAAGAGGGACATCACCAAGATCCAGGTCGGTGATTGGAGCGTGGGCAGGTACTGCAGGAGTGGCGGGGTCCGGGTGAAGGAGCGGCGAGAGATTGTAGAGGGAAATGATCGGGGCCCAGGAGAGGCTCAAGTTCGGGGCCCAGAAGCGGCGTGGGCCCAGGTGCAGCAAGGGCCAGTCCACGCTGCGATATGTGTGCGCACTAGGTCCATGCACCAGAGTTGGTTAATCCTTGCCACTGGACCAAGACCTAGCTCTGTCAAGCCTGTGTGATGGCTGGTGTGCAACGGCCAATACGCATTAATAAAATCCACGCATCTTCCACCCTTCAAAATTTAGTTCGGGACCTGGAATTTTAGGTCCTTCATTGAAACACCTGTGAACTTTTTGATGTGGAAGCAAGTCATCCTCTATTCGAGGGACTGCCTATGATGGTTCTCTGGGAAAAGAACCACCTCATGACATCTAAACTTGTACAACTTAAATCTGTGATCCCTGGTCCCTCCCTAACCTATTTAATTGAAGTAAACTGTCAGCTGGATCTCAAACCATTCCTTTTATTACCTTATAAACCTCAACCAGAACCCCCCTAAGTCTATGCTGCTCTAAAGTGTAGAGTTCCAACTCTTCTGGCTCATTTTGATAACCAAGATGCTTTATATTGGAAATGAGTCTAGTGGCCCTCCTCTGCACCCTCTCCAAAGCCTCCAAATCATCCATCATGTGAGGAGACCAAAACGGGACACAGTATTCCAGGTACGGCCTGATTAAGATCTTGTACAATGACAAAACAGTACACCTCGTCTTGTCCTCTGGATACACCCTAACACCCTATTTGCTCTAGCTAACGCTTCATGACATTGCTCATGTACCTGTAAGGATGTATGCATTAGAATACCCAAATCGTTTTCTATCTCCACCTTCTTTGATGCCTTTCCTGACTGCACCTATTGGTGTTGAACCTCACTTGCCATTTCTTAACCCATCTTCCTAGTCTATTTAGGCCCCTCTGCACCTGATCAGCCTGCTCTTGGTAGTTTTCAACCCTCCCACCACCACCTCGGTGTCACGGCCAATGCTGACCCTTTTGTCACAATCCCACGTCCACGTACATTGCAAACAGCAAAGGTCCCCCCGCCAGCCCGGAGGTAAATCCTGAGATGGGATGGTGTGGCAACAGAGGAGGGGGATGTACCCTATCGGGAGCACTGTGGAGACGGGGGAGCATTCCTACTCCTTCTCGCTCCACAGAAATGATCTTTAAATATTTTTTTAAAAATGAGGCACCTTTAGTTGACGCTCACTGCCGACTAAAAATCTTCAGTAGCTCCTGGTCTGCTCATCCCAAACCAATTTCTGCCAAGGAGCCTAAAACAACTACAACTTGCATTTATATAGCACCTTTAACATAGTAAAATGTCCCAAGGTGCTTTGCAGGTTTGATTGTCAATCAAAATCTGACACCGAACCATATAGAGAGATATTAGGACAGATGGCCAAAAGCTTGGCCAAAGAAGCAGCTCGAGGGGCCATATGGCCTACTCCTGCTCCTATTTCTTATATTTTAAGGAGGATCTTGAAGGAGGAAAGAGAGGCGGAGAGGTTTAGGCAGGGAGTTCCAGAGCTTGGGGCCTAGGCAGCTGAAAGCATGGTGGAGCAATAAAAATCGGGATGCGCTAGAGGCCAGAATCGGAGGGGATGCGGAGATCTCGGAGGGTTGTGCGGCTGGAAGAGGTTGAAGAGATAGGGAGGGGTGAGGCTATGGAAGGATTTGAGAAACAAGGATGAGAATTTTAAAATCGAATCGTGACCAAACCAGGAGCCAATGTAGGTCAGCGAGCACAAGGGCTGGGGGCGAACCCATAGGAATACAAACCGAATTTATACAAACTGCCCTCTTAATTTAACCCTTTAAGCCCTGGTATAATTCTGGTGAATCTGCGTTGCACCCTCTCCAAGGCCATTATATCTTCTCTGAAGGTCAGTGCCCAAAACGGAACACAGCCCACCAGATGGGGTCTGGTCAAGGTTTTGTACAGCTGAAGTATCACTTCCTTAATTTTGCAGTTAAACCTGTTGGAGTTAAAGGCCAAAATTCCATCAATCTTTTTGATTACTTTTTGGTGACATGGACCAATCCCTTTGCTCCTCCACAGCTCGTAGTCCCTGACAATTGAGAAAATGTTCAGTTCTGACAAAGGGTCATCGATCTGAAACATTAACTCTCTTTCTCTCTCCACAGATGCTGCCTGACCTGCTGAGTGTTTCCAGCATTTTCTGGTTCTATGTAAGAAAATATTCTGATATGTCAAATGTGGATGACCTCCCCAAACTCTTGCCCCAACTCCTATTTGACGTTTAACTTCCGACTTGCGATGCACCATGGTACATATCCCCACGGTGAAGGTGCTATGTAAATGCAGCTTGCCGTACATGAAGCGGGTTAAAACAATTTGATTTTGATATTTCGCGACTTCATACATAAAACAAAGTATGTATCTACTCCAAAAAAAGCAGAAAAGAGTCGACTTCAATGGATTTTTCCAGCTGTAAATGAACAGTTAAAGCCTATTTAATTTTGATACACTAGCAGAAATGAAATTCCCATTTATCAAATTGCCCCCATTAAGCAAACCCATCAGGATTGATTTAAGTACATTGGCCATCAATTGGTGCTTGGGGAAAGTGTTCCCCTATTAAATGACAGTTCCTATTAATCTTGCCCCACTTAACGGCCATCAACTGTTTTTGGGGCACTATAGCACAAAAACAAGCCAATTCTTGGGACTAACTACTTGATAGTAGAAAGTGGAGAATACTTCCAGCACTGTTATTAGTCACCCTAATAAGTAGTGCAGTGTCTGATCAAAAGCTACTGATGGTGTCGGAGCAATAATTTATCCTGCTCGACACCATCAGCTTCTGGAATATTTTCCTTTATTACTCAGCAGTTCTATCTTGCAATACTGGCAATAAACGTGCTCGTAAACATAATTATTGCGCAAGGGTTTATTTCCTTCAGTGCTGACTGGGCAAAGGAATAGGTTTGGGAGCTGCCAGATGTACAAAAGGGAATCTTATCGTTCTGAAGACAGGGTTAGATGAAGAAGGGTAGATTGATCCCTGGGATGAGAGGGTTGTCCTATGAGGAGAGATTGGGCCTATACTCTGTGGTGTTTAGAAGAATGAGAGGTGATCTCAATGAAACACAAGATTCTGAGGGGGATTGATAGGGTATAGATACTGAGAAGTTGATTTCCCCTGGCTGGCGTGCCTTGAACCAGGGGCAGTCTCAGGATAATGGATCGGCAATTTAAGATTGAGATGAGAAGAAATTTCTTCACTCAGAGGGTTGTGAATCTTTGGAATTCTCTACCCCAAAGGACTGTGTCTCTGAATATATTCAAGGCTGAGAGAGATAGATTTTTGATCTCGAGGGGAACCAAGGGATATGGGGATCGGGCAGGAAAGTGGAGTTGAGGTCGAAGATCAGCCATGATATTGAATGGCGGAGCAGGCTCGAAAGGCCCAATGGCCTACTCCTGCTCCTATTTCTTAGCTTCTTACTTCCTTATGTTAGGAGGAGGCTCGTGTGGAGCATAAATGCTGGAATAGACCAGTTGGGCCGAATGGTCTGTTCTATGCTGTAAATTCTATGTAAGCCAATGGAGTGTTTCTTTATTGTAGGAGACATGACTGGAGGAAATGTTTGTGGCCAGAATGGACTGTTTTTGTATTTAAGGAAGGCCTGTTTTCATTGAGGCTGATCTCTCTGGAACTATTTTAATACTGGTTTAGGTTTTTGACTTTTTTTGTTTTGCATTGTGACTGCCTTGGTGTTAAATGCATGAAGGGTGAGGGAAGAAGCAAAGGTTTGCTTACGTGCGTGAAAAGGGAGCACAGTGTCAGACATGTCATGTAGTGAAAAAAGGTCGATGAGAAATCATTATCTGTTGATTCTATCGCCCTGAGCGATGGGTGTATGAAAAGGAAAGGAAGAAAAACTTGCATTTATACAATGCCTTTCACAACCTCAGGACATCCCAGCTTTACAGCCAATTTAGTACTTTTGAAGTGTAGACACAGTTGTAATGTAGGAAACGTAGTAGCCAATTTGTGAACAGCAAGCTCCCACAAATAGCAATGAGACAATGGGCTGGATTTTCGGCTCTTTTGTGCCTCTTTTTGCGCCCCAGTGAGGCATTAAATACTGTTTTTAGGTGTAATGCCGGGCGTCCAAGATTTATCACTCAGCCACTAGATTCGCAAAATACTAGCGTAAAAACTTACCGCCCCGCCTTGCGTTTTTAGCATGATGATGACGACATCAGTCGTTGTGCAAAGCTGCGCTAGTGTCCCGGTTGGAACATTCGGCCCTTGCGCCTCATTTAACACCCGCCCCAGGAAATGCCTGAAAAAAACAGGCGGTCCAGGATGCAGTGGGCAGTATTGGCAGCATTTTTAAATGGAGGGATGAGGATCCTACTTCGCAGATCACATTGACTGCAACGGTTGCATACATAATGCTATGTGAAGCTCCAAATTGCAAACTTCACTTTTATCTGCCATTACAGTGCCCTTACAACTTCAGTGAGAACATTTAATGGGGCATTACTAGTTCGCCAACATATCATGCTCCATGCTATTGCCAGGCGGTGTCAAGCTAGAGGAAGGACTTTTGGCCATGTCAGCCCATGGATGGGGAGAGGCCGAAGACGTCTGGGGAGGAGGGCTTACTCCCCGCGGGTTTACAGGTACCAACGCTCATACCTCCAGCTTTCTGTTGAGCAGTGTGCGAGAAAGCTGCACTTCTGAAAGAAAGTGCTGACAGAGATATGCTATCTCCTACAGGCAGATCGATGCCTAGACCACTCTGGATGCAGCCTTTAATACTCCACTCAACAGGTATCCGACTTCATTGTGGTGTGCTCCATGTTGCACAGCTTGGCCATCATGAGGAGCCAGGCATTGCCAGTGGGGATTGCAGGCCCACCTCAGGCGGAGGAGAAGGCGATGAAGAGGAGCCTGGCGAGGCCCCCATTGGATAGACACACCATCCACGGGGGAGGCAGTGTGGAGATGCTGCCGGACCAAGAGTCGCACGTCGCCAGCTCTCCTAAATGGAGGAAACTGAGGGATGGAGCTAATACAGGACATGCTACGTGCCCCCATAAAGGCACATCTCCGGTGAATGTTGGAATGATGCACAAGACACCAATGGCAAATGCGTCGTAAATTTAACTGCAACAAAGTCACAATAACACTCCCACCAAAATAAAACCATACGATATACAACGTTATGTTGCAGGGCACTAAACAACAATGAAACATAGAAACAAAGAAAATAGGAGCAGTAGTAGGCCATTCGGACCTTCGAGCCTGCTCCATCATTCAATATGATCATGGCCGATCCTTGATCTCAACACCATATTCCCACTTTTTCTCCATACCCTTTGATGCCTTTTGTGTCTAGAAATCTATCTACTTCTGAAATATATTCAGTGGAACTTCTTTCTCATCGCAAGTTTCAGCTCGGGCACGCAAAGTCCGTTAACTGATGATGTGCATGTGGTGGCTGGTCACCACACGTTAAAAAATCTACACACAGGCATCTTCCACCCTTCAGGATGTAGTTCGGGACCTGGAAAGTTAGATCCTTCACTGAAACACCTGTGAACTCATCCCTTTTTGGCGTGGAAGCAAGTCATCTTCGATAGGAGGGACCGCCTATGATGAGTTAATGCCACTGCTCCTGCATCTTAATTTTTTATCGAATCTTCCAGTCAAAGGCGCAAGCTAGTACCTTTAATGCCCACCGCGATTAGCGCCCCGAAATTAGAAAAGCCGGAAATTCAGCCCATTCAATCAGTTTTTTTTTTTAGTGAGGCTGGTTGAGGGATAAATATTTGAGAATTTCCCTGCTCTTTTAAATAGTGCCATAGGATCATTTACGTCCACCTGAAAAAGCAGATGGGGCCTTGGTTTACAGTCTGCTGAGTCAAAACTCGGCTGCTCATGTCCAAGTTCCGCTCACTCGTCACCCCTGTGCTCGCTGACCTACATTGGCTTCCGGTTAACTAATGCCTCGATTTCAAAATTCTCATCTGTCTTTTCAAAATCTTTCCATGGCCTCACCCCTGCATATCTCTGTAATCTCTTCCAGTCCCACAACCCCCGAGATGTCTGCACTCCTCTAATTCTGCCCTCTTGAGCATCCCTGATTATAATCGCTCAACCATTGGTGGCCGTGCCTTCTGTAGCCTCGGCCCCAAGCTCTGGAACTCCCTGCCTAAACCTGTCCGCCTCTCTACCTCTCTTTCCTCCTTCAGTACGCTCCTTAATACCTATCTCTTTGAACAAGCTTTTGGTCACCTGCGCTAAATTGTACTTATGCGGCTAGGTGTCAAATCTTTTTTATCCCATAATACTCCTTTGATGCGCCTTGGGACGTTTCACTACGTTAAAGGCGCTATATAAATACAAGTTGTTGTTGTCTCGTCTGAAAGGTGGCACCTCTGATAGTGCAGCACTCCCGCTGGAGGGAGTGTCACCTTAGATTATGTGCATAAAACTGAATATAAGGGTCTCATATTAGTGGGGTTTAAAAAAAATCTATTCTGTGATAGGCAAATGGAACTATATTGGAAGCAACAATATAAAGCCACCTGTAACTATTAGATTGAGTTGGAATCAAACATTTGCAAGTTGTTGGAGTTTGAGTGAAATGACGGAACCATGATTTACAGTACTGTACAGTACTTGTGTTTTTAACATTGGCAAAGAGTTTTAATCTAAAGAAGAAGCCTAACTTGCTGAATCCCTGAGCACAGGGTGCTCCAGGCAATGTTCACTTTCTCTGGGCCCGGCAAGTTTGTCACGATTTGAGCCCATGTATCATAATGATGTGAAACTCTCTAACATGCTGTTCAACTGTCTGGAGTTAATTTAAGTACCATACTAATGTTTTATTAATGTTGTATTACTGCATTATTAATGACCCAGTTCAAAGATTGGAGCGCACAATCTCGGCTGACAATCCAGTGCAGTACAGGGGGAGTGCTGCACTGCCGTAGGCGCCGCCTTTTGAATGAGGCATTAAACCGAGGACCCCGTCTGACTAAAGAGGCTGGCAGCGGGACCATGGCAAATTGTTTCACTGGTCTCTGGGGGGGGGGGGGGGGGCAGTACCAGCAAGACACGGGCACCCGGCACGGCCCCAGAAGCAGCTGGTGTAGGAACGAATTGGGCCTGGTCGGTCGAGCCTAGAAGATAAGTAACCCACCTGAATGTGGGGCCAGGAGGAGCTGGAATGCACCTCTCAACTTCATATTAAAGGAACTGCTCGCCACCATGTCACACCCCTCCCCCTCACTGCCACTGCTCCTGAACCCATGACCACTTAAAAGGGCCTTTTTCTTTTTCTCTCTTCTTTTTCTTTCTTTCTTTCTCTCTTTCCCTCTCTCTTTCTCCTTCTCTCTCTCTCTTTCTCTCTTTTTCCTTTTCTTTTTCTTTCTCTTTCTTTTCATCCTTTCTTTCTCTTTCTTTTCATCCTTCCTTTCTTTCTTTTCATCCTTCCTTCCATTCTTTCTTTGCTTTCTTTTATAACTGGGTCGTTTGTGCCTGGGATCATCGTGACCAATGTTCCCGCTAATTATTTAAATTTGCTGCGCGGCCGTGCATACATGGTACCTTCCAGTGGCAGCACTCGTGAGCCTCCTGCGCAAGAGCTCCTGATTGATACGCAGTCACGCACCATCGGGAGAACATTGATTGCGACATCTGACATCTTGCTGATGCACCAATGCCATTTTGAAGATAAACCTGCCCAAGGCAGTGGTCTGAATATGGCCATCGCCCACAAAGGGTTAAAACAGCAGTTTTGATCTGATAGCCCAGTTTTGTTGCTTTAATGTCTGTTATTTATTTTCTCTTTGCAGAAGCTCATCTTGTGGCGGCTGAAATGAAGCAATGTACTTCGATGAACAACCTGAACACTGCCACCTAAAGTTCTCATCAGCTGGCGGTAAGTTACTTTAGTTGTGACATCGCATGTTTCTTGGTGTGGCGGGTCCAGTTTCTATTTAATCACAATGATTTAATTATTACTTTTCCTTTTGCGTTTACTTCCATTATGAAGTCAGTGTTTTTTTGGCTGCCTTATATTAAATTTTAAATCTTCCTTCTCTCAACAATGTGAAAAAATTCAATGAAACCTGCTCCATTGTGAAATTACTTAGTCTCCAAATAATTCAGTCACGTTTTGTATCAGTCATGGACAAAATGTGAATTATCCAATAATATGAATTAAGCAATGTAAATACCACACAGAAGTAGAAATGAAGTGCTAAAAATGAACTGTCACATCATTTGAATAATTAAGCAACTTTAATTTAAATTTAATATTCTGTACTATAAAATATAATAGCCTGGGGTTTCCGCTCGATTTGCGCTGTCTTTTGCCGCAATTCCCCTAATATCGGCATAACCACTGCAAAGTATCGCAGAATTTAAAACGCATAAGTGTTCAGCATAACTCAAGTTTCCACGATCCTTTGCACTCGTTTTAAAAACATTATGTTAGAATCAGGCCCACCCCACGAACCGGGCCACGGACCCAGAGTGAATGAATCACCGTTGGGAGTTTCACCAATTACACTCGTTTGCAGGCCTATGAGGAGGCTTCAAAAATTGAGCTGGATCTTTTGGGTGCAAGGACAACAACAGGTACATTTTGAAAGGTTTGGCAGGCTGGTAGATGCATGTTAATATCTGAATGTAGAGAGATAAATGTTCAGTTGTTCAATTCATGACTCGTGCTTTCTAATTGCTCTGTGTATATCACTTTTTTTGGAAAGCATGGGAAAACTGCACAGCATGAATGGTAATTATAAACCCAAAATTTAAATGAAATTTGAGTTCTCTGCGTTTAATGTGATATTTTCAGTGCTTGCTGAAGAATGTGAACTGCACAGTGCTGTTTTCGCTGACTCATACCCTTGGTCTGTAGATCGAGATTTGCAGTTGAGTTTTGTCAATCACATCCTCCACAAGCAACTTAGCTGAGAGATAATGAATGCTGTTCAGTGATTTTAGCATTGGGTTAAGTATAGCATGGTGGCTCGTTAAAAGTCTGAACTGCTCTTTGTCCCCAAATGTCACGTGACTGAGCTAACTAGAACATCAAGTTTTCAGCTAGTTTTCATTAGTAACATGCTGGAGGAAGGTAATTTGATATTGAGTTAGATTTTCATGTTACCATTTACTGAAAGATGAAATAAAACAACAATTTGCATTCATACAGTTCCTTTAACATGCCTCCTACAACAACAACTTGTATTTATCTAGCACCTTTAATGCAGTAAAAAATCCCAAGGCGTTTCACAGGAATGATTATAAGACAAAAATTTAACTCCAAGCCACATAAGGGGAAATTTGGGCAGATGACCAAAAGCTTGATCAAAGAGGTAGGTTTTAAGGAGCATCTTAAAGGAGGAAAAAGAGGCGGAGAGTTTTACGCAGGGAATTCAGAGCTTAGGCCCTGGGTAGCTGAAGGTGTCATGTATGTAACCTCTATGTAACATCACTGCAATACTGTATATACTTAAGCAATGCACACCTTGACCACAGTGGGTGAACTTGTGGGAGACACTCCTTACCTGGTCATCCAGGTATATAAAGGGAGGTCCCACGCAGGGTCATTACTTCTTGGTCCTGTGAATAAAGGTTCAGGTCATAGAGTGACCTTGTCCATAGAATGTGCCTTGTGTGGGTTTTGTGCCATTGAGTAAGGACATTACAGAAGGCATGGCCAACAATGTTTGAGCAATTATTATCAGAGGTGCTTAGGAGGGCAGAATTAGAGGAGCGCAGATATCTTAGTGGATAGGGGTTTGTGGGGCTGGAGGAGATTATAGAGATAGGGAGGAATGAGGCCATGGAGGGATTGAGAATTTTAACATCGAGGCATTGCTTAACCGGGAGCTAATGTCGGTCAGCGAGCACAGGGGTGATGGGTGAATGGAACTTGGCGTTAGGACATGGCCAGCTGAGTTTTTGATGACCTCAAGTTTACATAGGGTAGAATGTGGGAAGCCGGCCAGGAGTGCGTTGGAATAGTAAAGTCTGGAGGTAACAACGGCAAGGATGAGGGTTTCAGCAGCAAATGAGCTGAGGCAGGGGTGAGATGGGCGATGTTACGAGGTAGAAATAGGCGGCCTTTGTTATGCTGCAGATATGAGGTTGCAAGCTAGTTTCAGAGTCAAATATGACACCAAGGTTGCAAACAGTCTGGTTCAGCCTCAGACAGATGCTAGGGAGAGGGTTGGAGTCAGTACTTAGGCACTTCACAGAAGCAAAATCAAACAAAAATGGACACCAAGCTAAGATATTAGGGGTGAACAAGAGCTTGTTCGAAGAGGTAGATTTTAAGGAGGGCCTTAAGGAGGAGATGCAAATGGAACATTTACTTGAATATTATCAGGGATTAAATAAATCAATTATGTGGAGAGGCTAGTGAAACTGGGGTTGTTCTCCTTACAGCAGACAAAGTTAAAGGGAGATTTGATAGAGGTGTTCAAAATTTTGAAGAGTTTTTATAGAGTAAATAAGGAGAAACTGCTTCCACTGGCAGAAGGGTCGATAACCAGAGGTCACAGATTTAAGGTAATTTGCAAAAGAAACAGAAGTGAGATGAGGAAAGAAAAAGGGAGGAATCTAGGGGTGGAGGAGGATACAGTCATGGGGATTGGGGGTGGAGGGGCGGGGAGGCCTTGGCTGGACCCAAAGAGGAGAAGGAGAATTTTTAATTTGAGGTGTTGGGGACTGGGAACCAATGTCGTCAGCGAGCTGAATCGGACTTGAAGCGGAATAGAATATAGGCAGCAGAGGTTTGGCTGAGCTGAAGTTTATGAAGGGTGGAGGATGGGAAGGCCGGCGAGGACAGTATTGGAACAGTTGAGTCTGTAGTGGACAAAGGCATTGTTGGAGATGTGGTTATGATTGGATAAAGTATTGGAACCAAGTCAAGGCAATCTCACTGAGCTAGAAAATGACAGAGGGGTGTTGGAAAGGGAAAGTCTGATAGATCGTGTCAACGGTGGTAGAGAAGGATGAGGTGGGATAGTGCACCTTGGTCACAGTCACAGAGATCTCAGTTTTGATTTTGATTAGTTCCATTCCAGTGCTGTGGTGGGACGGAAACCTGACTGGAGGGATTCAATCTTAAGAATTTCAGGAAAGGTGGACAAGGATTTGTAAGGTGGCAATTGTAATGCATTTACTTCATGGGTTCTTTGCTTAAGAATTCATAGCAACACATTGCGATTAAGAACTAGTTGGTTTATTAGCAAAGGTTTAGCAATCACGCTACATATTACAGTTCATCCACCTGGCTCACAACCACCTGCCTCATCGTGGATACCCTGAACCCAACTGGCTGGGGTTTTATAGAGTGTTGTGAACATCACATGACTGGCTAAGCCATTCAGTAGTCAACAGCTCTACAAGCCTGTGAGCATACTCACAGGTGCATACAGTACAGCAACATGTTCAAGGATTTTGCAGAGGAAATGGAGATTGGAGATGCCAGTGATTTGTAAAGTCAGAGGAGTCGAGGGCGGGTTTATTGAGGAGGGTTTTTGGATATGGTGCAGAGAGGGGGATGAATGTTAGAGGGGCAGAGTATCGATGGATACAGTGCTGGAAGCTATCCAGTTGAGAGCCCAGGAGGTTTAGAGAGTAGCTGTGAGCTGGAAGGGGTTGACCTGGGGGTCCAGCAGGGGTGAGCAATGGTCTTGGCATTAGTGTGTACACCAGAGGATCCAAAACACCAGCCATTCAATAAGATCATGGCTGATCTTCTGCCTCAACTCCACTTTTCTGCACTATCCCCATATCCTTTGATTCCCTTAATATTCAAAAATCTATCGAAAACTGTCTTGAATATTGGAGAGCGAATAGTGTAAGTGAAAGCCGAAGACCGAGAGCATGAAGACCAAGGGCAGGTGAACAATCAATCCAGGGGATCAGTGCAGATGTGAGAACGTGACCGAGGAACAACTGTAGTGAGGCGAGGAGCACATAGGACCAGGAGCAGCAGCAGGAGCATGAGGATTATATTGAGTTGGGCTACACTTGGCTTTGATAGGCATGGCTGAACCAAAACTAAATCATCCAACTGATTACTCTCCCTTAGTCAACACATGAATTAATAATGATTCAAAAATTGCAGCTAATTAGCGGACTGTACAATTTATGTGATGTTTCGCAGTGTCTGTATAGGCACTTAATTGTTTTAATATGGATGGAATAATCAATTACAAAAATTTGTTGGCCCCGCTTTAATTTGCATAATGCAAATGACTAACCAGTCTGAGTGCTGCAAAGCAGAAAATGTAATTTGATGCAGCTTGTCTCGGCTTTGCACAGTTTAATACACGGAATAATGTGCTGGAGAGCTGATCAATTTTCTGCCTTAAAGCGGCAATCGTACTTCATGGATTCAAGGACACAGTCACGCACAAGGTCATAATTGTACAGAGCAAGCAAGAACCCTCCAGCATGGCAGATGCAGAATTCACTAGTGTCCTGTTGAACAGATGATTCGTGCCACTTTGGAGAATAAAGATATTTACACATTGCAATTTCTGTCAAACTGTTGTTCAATCCAGTTTTTTTTTCCATTTGCTGAAAAGAGAATGTCATTTATATAGCGCCTTTCATGACCTCAGCATGTCTCACCGCTTTACAGCCATTGAAGCCACTGTTGTAATGTGGGAAACATGGCAGCCAAATTGTGCTGTGATAACCCATAATGTGATAATGACCAGATAATCTGTTAATGATTTTGGTTGAGGGATAAATATTAGCCAGGACTCCGGGGAAAACTCCCCTGCTCTTCTTCGAAGAGTGCTGCCATGGGATCGTTTACCTTTACCTGAGAGAGCAGACGGTGTCTTGGTTCAATGTCTCATCTGAAACACGGTGCCTCTGACAGTGCAGTACTCCCTCAGCACTGCACTGGAGTGACGGCCTAGGTTTTGAACTCAAGTTCCTGGGGTGAGGCTTGAACCCACATCCTTCTGTCTCAGAGGCTATCACCGAATCAAGGTTGAAATATGAAAGAAATGTTAAGCAGAGGATCAAGTGTTTACGTAACAAGGCTAATGGGACAAATATAGTTTGATCAGTTGGTGTCTGACATCAGTATACTTAGAGTTTACAGAGGATGCTACTGAGGGATCCAGCAAGGTAGAATTTCTGTTTACCCGATATGGAGTACATTCTTCTTGTAGAAACACTTCCTGTCTACCTTAGTCCAGAGAGCTGTTGCCGTTTGGTAAAATTTAATGCCGAAGGAGGTACTGCTGGATTTTAACGAGCTAAAACCAAAGTAATTGTCATGCTGTTTGCTCAGCGTTAACCATTTTAACCATTAGGGTGTTGCATTACAGCATTATCTGGAGCCACGTCTAAAGAATCCCGCCCCCCCGCCCCAATGACCGGTATATTCCTTTATCAGGTTCCAATAATTAGCCAGGTTGGTTGGTCGCTCATCCAACAGGTTCTGGCATCTACAGACCTGCTTGGCTGAGCTGTCAGATTACTGGGTCTGTCATGGAGGACTGGTTTGTGCTCAATCTTCCATTGCCAAGTGTGCGACCTTGGGGCCAACTGAACCTCAAAGACTTTGTTTGCCTGCCTCCCCATTCAAGGAACATACGAAGATATGAAATTGACGGGCAATGCAAAGACCAGCTGGTCCACCAAGCCTGCTCCACACTATGATGGCCAGAGCATCTTGACGAAGCATTTTTTCCCTCTCCCCACCACCTCTGCAGCCATGTAATCTCCTGGGAGAGGCAAAACACTAGTGGCTAGTTGGCCATTTGGCAACTTGATAAAAACAAAAGAAAAGAAACACTCGGATTTATATAGCGCCTTTCACGACCACCGGACGTCTCAAAGCGCTTTAAAGCCTTTGAACTACTTTTGGAGTGTAATCACTGTTGTAATGTGGGAAACGCAGCAGCCAACTTGCACAAGCAAGCTCCCACAAACAGCGATGTGATAATGACCAGATCACCTGTTTTTGTTACTTTGATTGAGGAATAAATATTGGCCAGGACACCGGGGAAAACTCCCCTGCTCTTCTTTGAAATAGTGCTAGAGTGCTGCCATGGGATCTTTTATGTTCACTTGAGAGGGCAGATGGGGCCTTAGTTTAACATCTCATCCGAAAGACTGCACCTCTGACAGTGCAGCACTCCCTCAGCACTGCACTGGAGTGTCAGCCTAGATTTATGTGCTCAAGTCCCTGGAGTGGGACATTGAACCCACAACATTCTGACCCAGAGGCAAGTGTGCTAACCGTTGAGCCATGGCTGAGACTAAAATGCTCGAAACTCTGATGACCAGTGAAAGGAGAAATAAGATTCACTGCAGAATTTTGAATCAAACTGAATGAGGGAATCTTTAAAACAAAGCTGATGATTAGATTGGAGATAAGATTGTTGTGAGAGGGTATTGTGTGACATGGCTCCGTTGGTTCTTTATGCACAAGGATTTTAGACTGGGGATGTCATGTATTCAACCAGCATTGTAACCCATGTATAATCTGACCTAAGTTGTACACTGAGAACAATGACCACTAGGTGGTGAACTTGTGGGAGACACTCCTAACCTGGACCTTCAGATATAAAAGGGCAAGCTCCACCCACTTCCATCACTTGAGTGCTGTGGAATAAAGGACAGGTCACAGACTGACCTTCTCTCAAGCATGGGCCTCGTGTGCATGTATACTGTATAGTAAGGACGTATCAGGGGAGACTCAAGGGTTTGGTACAAGCAAGGAATTTTCAGATACCTGTGCAATCGCATCCATTGAAAGTGCGGCGGTCAGTTGAGATAGATCAGGGCCCTTGCTACATCATGGAATGTGGAGACGGCCGGACAATGCCTTGCACAGTTTAGGGTTGCAGAGTGCAGGCGCTTTGCTACTGGTGCTAAACTTGACCAAGAGTTTAGAGTAGCCCATACAGACGAGAAGCATTGCGCTCCCATTGAAGTGAAGCTGATCGAAGGCTGCTGAGGGAAAGGAAGGGAACAGCTGTATCTCGAGTTCAGCCTGACTGAACTCAGCATACCGAGACTGAAGAAGTGAGCAGGATGAAGTTTCCACCAGCCTTTGCTCGAAGGTTCTCCAAAGGTGGCTCCCCCAAAGGTTCAGGGAGTCTAGACAGTGAGTGGTTGAGCCATACAGACTAGGAGGGCTTCAGGCTGGGTCTGAGTATCAGGGGCTTAACATTCCTCGGATAGCGAGGAGAAATAGGCTAGGTTCTTGGGGTTGATGGTTGTCCACTGATTCCAGCTCATAGATACGTGCAAACATTGAGTGATGTCTGAATTCGACTTGGCTGTGACGCCAAATAGCATGTAGTCAATCATGGTGAAGGCTGACATATGAACAAGGGGAGGGTGTGCGGTACCTGTGGGGCCATAACTCAGCAAAGGACTCAGTACTTTCAGGAAAGAAGACGATTAAGTTGTGTAGAAAATGGACAGGAAAACCTTGCACAAAAGCCACGTGGGATGATAAAGAGAGGAGAAAAAAAAGGACTATTGGATTGTGAGCTGATGAAAATGATGAAGGGTAGAGCACTCAACACTCTCAGAATTTGACTGCAAGCCATGTAGTTTGTCTTGGAAATGAAGCTCTCAGCGTTGAACGGGAGCCAACAGGAGTCTTTAAATTTTCGAAGAGCCATGAACTGAGTGGACACATCTGTGTAACATATGGGACCCAAGGACTGGATAAAGTTGTTCCAGGCGGACAGTGATGATGAAGTATTACTTGGCTTTGGTCCTGATGCTTGACTTGCATAACTTCGCCGGGAATTTTATTGTGCACTGTGTACTTAATTTTTGCATTTCGCTGTTGGTGGTCAGGTTATTAAAGTAACTAATTATGCTGAAGGTAGATTCACTGGAAATTGATATGGTGCAAATTGTCTTTTAAAAATACTGTTGAGGAATTTGCTGACATGGTTTACTTTTTAACGGAAAGAGCTATGTACATTTGCCATGCAAGGGGTTTTACAGAAGGGACACAGCTCTCTTTCTGCTTTTCTCCGCAACCAACAGAAGTTGGTTTATCTTGAGACAAGTGCTGCTTATGGTACTGATACAGAACCAATTCCTATTTCTGCCAATGTCAGCTGACGGCTATAAAGATGAAAAGGAACATTCTACATGCAAGCTACAGTTGACTCCCATCCAATTTCTGCTCCGTCAGGCAGTCGGGAGATGAGTTTTAGAACCATCTTCTTTTCCTTTTATAACCTGACTGCTTCCCCAGTTTAAATGCTTGGCTTGCAAGTGTCCACTTAGCTCAGTCAGTAGCTCTCTCGCCTAAGTCAGAGGGTTACCGGCTCAGATGGGGATCGGTAGCATAGTGCTTATGTTACAGGACTAGTAATCCAGAGGCCTGGACGAACGATCCAGAGATGTGAGTTCAAATCCCACCATGGCAGCTGGGGAATTTAAATTCAGTTAATTAAACAAGTCTGGAATAAAAAGCTGGTATTGGTGACCATGAAACTACCGGATGGTCGTAAAAACCCATCTGGTTCACAAATGTCCTTTAGTGAAGGAAATCTGCCGTCTTTACCCGGTCTGGCAGATATGGCGATGTGGTTGATTCATGACTGCCCTCTGCAGTTCAAGAAGGCGGCTCACCACCACCTTCTGACGGTCCGCGTTGCGGAGTTGGAGCTGAAGGTGGATTCACTCTGGAGCATCCACGATGCTGAGAATGACGTGAGTATCACGTGTAGCGAGTTGGTCTTACCGCAGGAGAAGGGTCCACAGCCAGCGAGGGAGTGGAAGACCAGCAGGAAGAGTAGTGCAAGGAAGGTAGTGCAGGGGTCCCCTGTGGTCATCCCACTGCAAAACAGATACACTGCTTTGAGTGCTGTTGAGGGGGATGACTCATCAGGAGTGGGCAGCAGCAGCCAAGTTCATGGCACCATGGCTGGCTCTGTTGCACAGGAGGGCAGGAAAAAGAGTGGGCGAGCGATAGTGATAGGGGATTCAATTGTAAGGGGAATAGATAGGCGTTTCTGTGGCCGCAACCGAGACTCCAGGATGGTATGTTGCCTCCCTGGTGCAAGGGTCAAGGATGTCTCGGAGCGGGTGCAGGACATTCTAAAAAGGGAGGGAGAACAGCCAGTTGTCGTGGTGCACGTTGGTACCAATGACATAGGTAAAAAAAGGGATGAGTTCCTACGAAATGAATTTAAGGAGCTAGGAGCTAAATTAAAAAGTAGGACCTCAAAAGTAGTAATCTCGGGATTGCTACCAGTGCCACGTGCTAGTCAGAGTAGGAATCGCAGGATAGCTCAGATGAATACGTGGCTTGAGCAATGGTGCAGCAGGGAGGGATTCAAATTCCTGGGGCATTGGAACCGGTTCTGGGGGAGGTGGGACCAGTACAATCCGGACGGTCTGCACCTGGGCAGAATCGGAACCAATGTCCTCGGGGGAGTGTTTGCTAGTGCTGTTGGGGAGGAGTTAAACTAATATGGCAGGGGGATGGGAACCAATGCAGGGAGATAGAGGGAAACAAAAAGGAGGCAAAAACAAAAGACAGAAAGGAGATGAGGAAAAGTGGAGGGCAGAGAAACCCAAGGCAAAGAACAAAAAGGGCCATTGTACAGCAAAATTCTAAAAGGACAGAGGGTGTTAAAAAAACAAGCCTAAAGGCTTTGTGTCTTAATGCAAGGAGTATCCGCAATAAGGTGGATGAATTAACTGTGCAAATAGATGTTAACAAATATGATGTGATTGGGATTACGGAGACGTGGCTCCAGGATGAGCAGGGCTGGGAACTCAACATCCAGGGGTATTCAACATTCAGGAAGGATAGAATAAAAGGAAAAGGAGGTGGGGTAGCATTGCTGGTTAAGGAGGAGATTAAGGCAATAGTTAGGAAGGACATTAGCTTGGATGATGTGGAATCTATATGGGTAGAGCTGCAGTACACCAAAGGGCAAAAAACGTTAGTGGGAGTTGTGTACAGACCTCCAAACAGTAGTAGTGATGTTGGGGAGGGCATCAAACAGGAAATTAGGGGTGCGTGCAATAAAGGTGCAGCAGTTATAATGGGTGACTTTAATATGCACATAGATTGGGCTAACCAAACTGGAAGCAATACGGTGGAGGAGGATTTTCTGGAGTGCATAAGGGATGGTTTTTTAGACCAATATGTCGAGGAACCAACTAGGGGGGAGGCCATCTTAGACTGGGTGTTATGTAATGAGAAAGGATTAATTAGCAATCTCGTTGTCCGAGGCCCCTTGGGGAAGAGTGACCATAATATGGTGGAATTCTGCATTAGGATGGAGAATGAAACAGTTAATTCAGAGACCATGGTCCAGAACTTAAAGAAGGCTAACTTTGAAGGTATGAGGCGTGAATTGGCTGAGATGGATTGGTGAATGATACTTAAGGGGTTGACTGTGGATGGGCAATGGCAGACATTTAGAGACCGCATGGATGAACTACAACAATTGTACATTCCTGTCTGGCATAGAAATAAAAAAGGGAAGGTGGCTCAACCGTGGCTATCAAGGGAAATCAGGGATAGTATTAAAGCCAAGGAAGTGGCATACAAATTGGCCAGAAATAGCAGCGAACCTGGGGACTGGGAGAAATTTAGAACTCAGCAGAGGAGGACAAAGGGTTTGATTAGGGCAGGGAAAATGGAGTATGAGAAGAAGCTTGCAGGGAACATTAAGACGGATTGCAAAAGTTTCTATAGATATGTAAAGAGAAAAAGGTTAGTAAAGACAAACGTAGGTCCCCTGCAGTCAGAATCAGGGGAAATCATAACGGGGAACAAAGAAATGGCGGACCAATTGAACAAGTACTTTGGTTCGGTATTCACGAAGGAGGACACGAACAACCTTCCGGTTATAAAAGGGGTCGGGGGGTCTAGTAAGGAGGAGGAACTGAGGGAAATCATTATTAGCCGGGAAATTGTGTTGGGGAAATTGATGGGATTGAAGGCCGATAAATCCCCAGGGCCTGATGGACTGCATCCCAGAGTACTTAAGGAGGTGGCCTTGGAAATAGTGGATGCGTTGACAGTCATTTTCCAACATTCCATTGACTCTGGATCAGTTCCTATGGAGTGGAGGGTAGCCAATGTAACCCCACTTTTTAAAAAAGGAGGGAGAGAGAAAACAGGGAATTATAGACCGGTCAGCCTGACATCGGTAGTGGGTAAAATGATGGAATCAATTATTAAGGATGTCATAGCAGTGCATTTGGAAAGAGGTGACATGATAGGTCCAAGTCAGCATGGATTTGTGAAAGGGAAATCATGCTTGACAAATCTTCTGGAATTTTTTGAGGATGTTTCCAGTAGAGTGGATAAGGGAGAACCAGTTGATGTGGTATATTTGGACTTTCAGAAGGCGTTCGACAAGGTCCCACACAAGAGATTGATGTGCAAAGTTAGAGCACATGGGATTGGGGGTAGTGTACTGACATGGATTGAGAACTGGTTGTCAGACAGGAAGCAAAGAGTAGGAGTAAATGGGTACTTTTCAGAATGGCAGGCAGTGACTAGTGGGGTACCGCAAGGTTCTGTGCTGGGGCCCCAGCTGTTTACACTGTACATTAATGATTTAGATGAGGGGATTAAATGTAGTATCTCCAAATTTGCGGATGACACTAAGTTGGGTGGCAGTGTGAGCTGCGAGGAGGATGCTGTGAGGCTGCAGAGCGACTTGGATAGGTTAGGTGAGTGGGCAAATGCATGGCAGATGAAGTATAATGTGGATAAATGTGAGGTTATCCACTTTGGTGGTAAAAACAGAGAGACAGACTATTATCTGAATGGTGACAGATTAGGAAAAGGGGAGGTGCAAAGAGACCTGGGTGTCATGGTACATCAGTCATTGAAGGTTGGCATGCAGGTGCAGCAGGCGGTTAAGAAAGCAAATGGCATGTTGGCCTTCATAGCAAGGGGATTTGAGTACAGGGGCAGGGAGGTGTTGCTACAGTTGTACAGGGCATTGGTGAGGCCACACCTGGAGTATTGTGTACAGTTTTGGTCTCCTAACCTGAGGAAGGACATTCTTGCTATTGAGGGAGTGCAGCGAAGGTTCACCAGACTGATTCCCGGGATGGCGGGACTGACCTATCAAGAAAGACTGGATCAACTGGGCTTGTATTCACTGGAGTTCAGAAGAATGAGAGGGGACCTCATAGAAACATATAAAATTCTGACGGGGTTAGACAGGTTAGATGCAGGAAGAATGTTCCCAATGTTGGGGAAGTCCAGAACCAGGGGTCACAGTCTAAGGATAAGGGGTAAGCCATTTAGGACCGAGATGCGGAGGAACTTCTTCACCCAGAGAGTGGTGAACCTGTGGAATTCTCTACCACAGAAAGTTGTTGAGGCCAATTCACTAAATATATTCAAAAAGGAGTTAGATGAGGTCCTTACTGCTAGGGGGATCAAGGGGTATGGCGAGAAAGCAGAAATGGGGTACTGAAGTTGAATGTTCAGCCATGAACTCATTGAATGGCGGTGCAGGCTAGAAGGGCCGAATGGCCTACTCCTGCACCTATTTTCTATGTTTCTATGTTTCTATGTTTCTTGAGGACGATTAGGGATGGGCAATAAATGCCGGCCTTCTAGCGACGCCCACATCCCATGAACGAATAAAACAAAAATGCCACTGCAGGTCTTGACCATGGAATCTAGGATCGCACTTCAGAGCGGTATGGAGGGAGTGTGCTGCATTGTCAGAGGTGCTGTTCTCTGGAAGAAATGTTAACTTGTTCGGGTATTGGCTAAAGAACCCTTGCCACTGATATAAGACACAGGACATTCTCCCAGTGTCCTGGCCAATATTCTTTCCCAATGCTACATCCAACAAAATAGAAGAACTGGTCATACATCATTGCTGTGGTTAGGATCTTGCTGTCTGTGAAATGGCTGCCACATTTGCCTGCATAATGACAGTGGCTGTATTTCAGAGTAACTTTTTTTATTCATTCATATGATGCGGGCATCACTGGCAAGGCCAGCATCTATTGCCCATCTCTAATTGCACTTGAGATGCTGGTGAGCTGCCTTCTTGAATCGCTGCAGTCCATGTGGTGAAGGTTCTCCAACAGTGCTGTTAGGGAGGGAGTTCCAGGATTTTGACCCAGTGACGATGAAAAAAACGCTGATTTGTGTATAGGGCTGTTTTCCATTTTGTTGGGTAGATAGATGCAGTGAGATGTTTCTGAGTAATGATTAAATGCTACATAAATGCAAATATAACTTTGGGATGTTGTGATATTGTTAGAGAGTTCATTTAACTTGTATCAAAATATGAAGTAGAACCAAAGGATCTCTTTCTGAAGCTGCTGAATGCGATTGGGATGTAGTTTAATGACAGTGAATGGGGTCAGCTGATCAGTGGAGTGGAGTATCAATGACTATCAGTTAGTGTTATCGATAAACTGCTACTCCACAGCATGAGCTTCAAAATGATCAGAAATACCCTTTAATATTGGGAGCAAACTGTCCAAGATAATGTTGTGAAAGCTGATGTTGTATAGAGGGACAGCTGTATGCATGGGCCCAAGTTTCGGCCTCAGTTGCTCCTGATTTTTTGGAGCAACTGGTGTAGAACGAAGTATCTTAGAAATTCAAATTCTCGGCATTTAGTTTGCTCCAGTTCTAGTCAGTTAGAACAGTTTCACTTTGGAACAGAATTTTTTTTTCAAAAGGGGGCGTGTCCGGCCACTTCCGCCTGTTTTCAAACTTTCGGCAGTGAAAACTTACTCCAAACTAACTTAGAATGGAGTAAGTGAAGATTTTTGTACGCTCAAAAAAACCTTGTCTACACTTTAGAAAATCAGGTGTAGGTTATAAATCAGGCGTTGGGAATGGGTGGCGGGAGCGGGGTTTAAAGGGAAGTTTACAAACATTAAACACTTCAGTTTTACAAATAAAGAGCCATCATCAATAATAAATTATAAAAACATCAATAAATCAACCAATAAATCAATCAAAAAAAATTAATAAGAAATAATTTTTTTTTTTTAAATCAATAAATAAAACATTTTCGACTTACCGACTGCAGCACCGGGAGCCCTCCAACAGCGTGCTGGGATGCCCCCCCAGTGTGTCTCTGTCAGTGTCTCTATCTCTCTGTCTGTCTGGGTGTGTGTGCCTCTCACTCTCTGTCTGTCAGTGTCTGTGTTTCTGGCAGTGAGGGGAGGAGGAGGAGGGGGGTAGAGGGAGGGAAGCGGGGGAGGGGGAAAAGGGGAAGGGGGGGAAGGAGGAGAAGGGGAAGGGGGGGAAGGAGGAGAAGGGGAAGGGGGGAGGAGGAGGAGGGGACGGGGGGGAGGAGGAGGAAGAGGAGGGGAAGGGGGGGAGGAGAAGGGGAAGGGGAAAGGGGGGTGAGGAGTAGGGGAGAGGGGAGGGATAGGGGGGAAAGGAAAGGAGGGGGAGAGAAGGGGAAGGAGAAGGGGGAAAGGAAAGGAGAAGGGGGTGGAGAAGGGGGGGTGGGGGATGGAGAAGGGGGGGGAAGGAGAAGGGGAGGGGAGGCTGAACGGGCCGGGCCCAAGACTTCAGGCAGGGCCCATTCCCAGCACCAGATTTACAGGTAGGTGGCGTTGGGTCGGGTTGGGAGTGCGGGTCGGGTCAGGGGGGTGGAGGGAGGTCAGGTCGGGTCCGGTCCGGTCCAGAGGGGGGGGAGGGGAGCGGTTGGGAGCACGGGTCAGGTCGGTGGGGGGAGGAGCGCGAGTGGGTCGGTTCGGGTCGCGGGGTTGGGGGCAGAGGGAGGTTGGGTCGGGTCGGGTCGGTGCATGTCGGGGGCGGGGGGAGGGAGGTCAGGTTGGATCGGGTCGGGTCCGAGTGGGGAGGGGGGAGTCGGGAGCCGCGGGTCGGGGGCGTGGTGGGAGGGAGGTCGGTTCGGTTCGGGGGGGAGGGAGGGAGGGAGAGGAAGGTCAGGTCGGGTGGCGGGGGGGGGGGAGCGCGAGTCGGGTCCGGTCTGGTCCTGGGGCGGGGGGGGGAGGGGAAGCGGGAAACGGGAGTCGGGTCGGTGTCTGGGTCAGGTCCGGGGTGGGGGTGGGAGGGGGGGGAAGCGGGAGTCGAGTCGGGCCGGGAGGAAGCAGGAGCTGTTCGTGGGAGGCAGCCTTATGCACGCAGCCCCAGTGAGGCCATTCGGCCAGGGCTAGGGGCTGCCTGCTTCGGGCCCCTCCCACACAGTTTTGGGCGCCTGGAGCTACTGCACATGCGCGGCCACTGTAGCTTGTGCTGCGCCGTGCCGCGCCAGGCTCCAGAAGACCAGCAGGGAGCCGGAGAATCTGTACGTTTTTTTTAGGCGCACTTTGTGGCGCGTAAAACAGACGTCCAGGTCGGGGCTGCGCCGTTCTAGGCGCGGCCCGAAACTTGGGCCCCATATGTGGAAGGAAAGAAAGAAAGACTTGCATTTATTCAGCACTTTGCATGACCATCGGACGTCCCAAAGTGCTTTACAACCAATGATGTACTTTTTTGAAGTCTAGTTACTGTTGTAATGTAGGAAACGCAGCAGCCAATTTGCACACAGCAAGCTCCCACAAACAGCAATGTGATAATGACCAATGTTATGTCTTGGATAAAGTGTCAGACTAGATGCTGCAAGCTCAAAGTAAGTGTGACCGTAGTCCTTTATTACAGATCTCAGAGTGCCTCTCCAGCCTGTGAGGCCTCCTTATATACAGGTACTCCCAAGGGATTGTGGGATCCCTTGGGACTCCAGGGGATAAGCCCTCAGGTGGTTAGACATGCTAATTACAGGTTTACATACATAACAACCAGATAATCTGTTTTTTGGTGATGTTGATTGAGGGATCAATATTGGTCAGAACACTGGGGATAACTCCCCTGCTTTTCTTCAAAATAGTGCCATGGGATCTTTTACATCCACCTGAGAGAGCAGACAGGGCCTCGGTTTAACGGCTCATCCGAAAGATGGCACCGCTGACGGTGAGAAATATTGTGCTCTAGTCTCTGGTTCTGGGACTAGAACCCATAACCTTCTGAACCAGAGGCGAGAGTGTTACCAAGGAACCATGGCTGCCACCTTGTCACAACTTTGTTTAGAATATTGAAGTAGTTTGGTTTATAAAGAAACATATAGATGGCCCATGTGAATTGCAGCTACAAGCTCAATGTAACTTTGTGACTATAAGCTCATACACCTCTAATACTACCTTCAAACCGGCATTGAAACTCTTTGGTATCACAGTGTGATGAAATTGCTTTGACTGATATAAATGATACTGTCATTGAAAATTGGTATTGGTAACTCTTGAGCTAAAAATGCAATTTGTTCATGACATTTATGCACATTGTAAGAGCGTAATGGGATATTTATGTCACAATCAGGGCACTAAGATTCATTGTGATTGTATGGACCTGACATAATGTGCTCTCACTGAGAAATTGCCTCTTGTGATATCTGAGTAAGTGGAGAGAAGCAAGGAAAATGCAAAGTGTTTTGAATGAAGCCGCTGGAGGATGCAAACTGAGAGGCAATGCTTAACACTCTAGACTCATTGGTTAGGCTGCAGTTGGAACAGTGCATGTAATTCCCTGTTTACCTTTTGATCTCTCGGTGCACAGTGGAAAATTGCAGATTTCCGTCAATCGATTGCGTTGGGTGGGAAAATAAGGCTTCCCCCTTTTTTTCCCACATTCATTGGCATGGGTCAAGATTCCACGTCACCAGCCCATAGTCTGAAAATTGCCCCATTGTATCCAGTTTCAGTCACCCCCTTTTAGCAAGGATGTCAAGGTCACGGGGAATGTGCAGAAGAGATTTACTGAGAAAATTATCAGGGATGAGAGGCTTTAGTTATGAGGGGAGACGAGAGAAAGTGGGGTTCATCTGAATAGGACAGAGAGGGTTAGGAGGTAAACTGAAAAAGGTGTTTACCTTATCAAAAACCCTCATACGTCGAAATGGAGAAAAACTATTTTCACTGGTTAATGAGTTGGTAACTAGAGGGCATAAATTGAAGATTGCCTCTTAAAGAACAAAGGGGCAGGTTTGAGAGTTTTCTTTACACAGAGGATTGTCAGAACATGGACAGCCCTTCCAGAAACAGTGATGGAATATAACAAAAGTGAAGTGCGTAAACACTTGAAAAAGACAGAAGAAAGTATGTGGGGAATTGGCAGGAGACTAAGTTAGAGAGATCTGGCCCAGGTGTGACGGACCCTATCATGTTCTGTGCTTAACGTTCTTTGATCGTATGTAAGCTGATCTCTAACAGGGTTAATACAGAGGGGTATGATTTTGCTGTTCATATCAATGGAAATTGGAATTTAAAGGAGTGGAAACTCCCAAAACAGCCCAAGTTGGTCTGTTAGCAATGACTCATTCTAATATTTAGGTGTCAGCTGCGGCTCAGTGGGCAGCACTCTCGCCTCTGCGTCAGAAGGTTGAGGGTTCAAGTCCCACTCCATGAACTTGAGCACACAATCTAGGTTCATCCTAAAGATAGCACCTCTGACAGCACTGCACTGTTGGAGGTGCCATCTTCCAGGCCCCGTCTGCTCTCTCGAGTGGATGTAAAAGATCCCATGGCAAAGAAGAGCAGAGGAGTTATCCCCGTTGACCAAGCCAATATTTATACCTCAATCAATATCACTAAAACAGATTATCTGGTCATTATCACATTGCTGTTCATGGGAGCTTGCTTTGTGCAAATTGGCTGCAGCATTTCCACATTACAACTTGAAAAATACATAATTGGCTGTAAAGTGCTTGGTAGGTCCTGAGTTTGTGAAAGTTGCTATATAAATGCAAATCTTTCTTTTCTTTCTCTTTCTCTCTTTCTCTCTTTCCACAAGGAGTAGTTGAGATGAATATTGAGATGCATTTAAGGAGAAAGGAATGGAAGGATATGCTGATAGGATTAGCTGAAGTAAGGTGGGAGGAGGCTCGTGTGGAGCATGGACTGAATGGCCTGTTTCTGTGCTGTAAATTCTATGTAATAAATGGCTGTTATGTCACAGGTATCGGTAATTGGTCAGATTCCCGGTAGTTACTTGAACTCCAACTTCGAGTGGAAAACAGGAGAGATTTTACATCGAATTGTTTGTTTTAATCAAATTAAATTTAAGCTATTGCTGAAAGAAACAAAAACTAAATTAAAACACTCAGCAGAGTTTATAAAAGGAGAACTGGATATCTGAAAATTGTAAATTCCAATCGTTCGCTCCTAAATCTTGCCAAATCTTTGGATTTGTGTGCTCTATATTGTCACAGAATGTGGGACATTGCATTTGAGGGACATAATTCCTTCTTACTCCAGTGTTTTCTGGGTGTAGTCCATAGCGACATCATAAGTGCAGATAGCATTCCTTTCTTTATAGTCCAGAGTATTTTAGTTTGAAGCAAAACAAATGGGGGAAAAAAATGTGAACGTGGATCTGAACAGAACTCACAATATTAACGGTGAAAATTCAGTGGATAGCATTATAGTGTGGAGATTCTGGGATATCAGGCCACCTGCACATATGCGATCAGCTGGCTCAAGAGTGGTACTGGTGGACTCTCGAATAGGTCACCGTCTAGTCTTTCATTTGGCAAATGGTGCATGGCACTGAAGGACCTCAGACAAGGAACATGGGAATTACTGGATGAAAAAGGACCAAGATCCATGTAGTTCCTCTTCTATCTTACTGGATGTCGCATGATGCAACAAGAATAGGATTGTTGACTAATCATTGTAATCAATCTCCATCAAGTAGTCTACAACAAACCCAGACATAACGTAAGGAAAATCTGTCAGCAGTGGAGAGCTTTGGGAACCGTAGGTCAAAAGTCACCTTTTTCCTCCCGAGCATGCTACACCTACCACAAGTCAGGTCTCAAATTACTCATGTACTGCATCTTGACATGTTCAGGTAGAAGCTCAGTACCGCCCCTTTTGGGGGCGGTAACAGTCGGAGGCGCGAGACTTAGCACCAGGCTCTGCAGTCTCGTCCCCCTCCAAAAATTCGTCTTACCCCGAATCAAGCGCTCCACTTGCTTCCTGGGGTGCTAACGGGCCGTGCAGCGCTGCCTCGTCCGAGGGGCCCTTCCCTTGTTTAAAGGGAGGGGCTCCTGCTGCCGACTCTGCAAAGTAAAGAGGGACCTACCTGGACCACCATGGAGCTGAGCGATCACGGCCAGGAAACCGCGAAGAAAACCGAATCAGCAGCGCCAACAAGAAGGCAAGCTCTTTTTATTTTTCACTCTGCCACCTTGCCGTTAATTTACGCCCTGGTAGCAGCCGGCCGCCTGATCCACACCTCCTGCAGCTGCCAGTGTTTTCTGCAGGAGGCAAAAGTCAATTTCGGGGGCGGGGTGCTAACGGGGTGATGTGCGCGCCGATGACATCACAATCTCTGGGCGCAGGAGATCGGGGTGCAATGCTGTAGCGCCGCCGCTAAACTCCCGCCAATATGGCAAGAGTCGTTAACAGCGCCGTACCGGTCGGTAACTCATTGGCACCTCATCGGTGTCCTCCCGGAGGCACTAACGGGAGGCGCAAATGAGTTGAACTTCTAGCCCATTGTTTTCTGAAGGAAGGGAAGAATGTACCAAGTAACAAAGTAAGAATCTTTATATAACAAAGTAAGAACATACAGTTCTTTCTCTACCTCTGTTTATTTTTATCAGGTGAGTTGCACTTTTGCTTTGGGACAGTCTCCAAATTGCTCCTATCTCTTCAGTCACCACCTGTTTTCTGCAGGGAATTTTCACACTGCAACTGCTACATGGCTGAGTGTGAAGAAATGAAAGGGCTCGAGTCAGCACCCTTCAACTTTAGCTTACAGGCTGCTTGGTGGACGGATTTTACAGCAGCATTGTAGCTGCGGGATCAAATTTGGCTTTCATTATAACCAGGGGATAAAGTGCGTAATATTCATCATGGGCTGTCTTTTTTTTGGTTCAGTTTCTTTGGCAACGATGTCAACAAACCCCACCCCAAACCACAGTGTACATGAAATCTGCACATCCCCATGACGTTACCGACTTAATTGGTATTGTGGGCATGTCTTTGCTTGTCAAGCACTGTTTTGAGAATTGCTGAAAAAAGGAGGAGTCAACACACCAAGGGAAGAAATTTGTTTTTCCTGTTCAGAACCAGCATGAATTTTCTGAGTTCAGGGTAAGTGAGACACCATCATGCTCATTCAGGAGAATTGTTTGACTTTTTCATTGCGACGCTCCAGTTTTTGCAAATGCAATGAGTTTGTTTTGTTTGGTCGATTCTAATGCAACCTGAGATAGGATGCGTGCATGTAAGTAGTGGCTTTTCTATATGAACAGAATCAATCTCTTAAGCACAGCAGTTTTTTTGTTAAAATTTTTCCACGATGTAATGCAGCTGACTGTAGAATAATACGGGGAAGATTCTGAACTGTGATCAAACATAGTGGTTTTCATTCAAAAAACTGTGAATGCTGAAAATCAGAATGAACAAAAAGCCTTGCCATAGGTTGGTCAACTTCTGTGAGAGAAAGGTTAACTTTTTGGGTGATGAAGTGTCCACATCGACTCAGTGGGTAGCATCTCACCTCTGAGACAGAAAGTGATTGGTTCAAGCCCCACTCCAGAGATTTGAGCACACAATTTTGTCTGATACTTAAGTGCAGTACTGAGTGTGTGCTGCATTGTTTTTCGGATGAGGCGTTAAACCGAGCTCCCATCTGCCCTCCCAGGTGGGAGTAAAGATCCCTTAGTATTATTTGAAGACGAGCAGGAAAGTCCTTCCCTGTATCCTGGCCAATATTGATCTCTCAACCAACATCATTAAAACAGCTTATCTGGTTATTCAAGTCATTTTGTGGGACAATATTGTGTGCAAATTGGTTGCCGGGTTTCCCTACAAAAGCGCTTTGGGATGTCCTGTGTTTGTGAAATCCTTCTGGCCATCGGAGAAATATAAGAATATAAGAACATAAGAAATAGGAACAGGAGTAGACCATACGGCCCCTCGAGCCTGCTCCGCCATTTAATACGATCATGGCTAATCTGATCATGGACTCGGGTCCACTTCCCTGCCCGCTTCCCAGAACTCCTTATTCCCTTATCGATTAAGAAACTGTCTGTCTTAAATTGTTTCAATGACCCAGCTTCCACAGCTCTCTGAGGCAGCGAATTCCACAGATTTACAACCCTCTGAGAGAAGAAATTTATTTTCATCTCAGTTTAAAATGGGCGGCCCCTTATTCTAAGATCATGTCCTCTAGTTCTAGTCTCCCCTATCAGTGGAAACATCCTCTCTGCATCCATCTTGTCAAGCCCCCTCATAATCTTACACGTTTCGATAAGATCATCGCTCATTCTTCTGAATTCCAGTGAGTAGAGGCCCAACCTACTCAACCTTTCCTCATAAGTCAATCCCCTTATCTCTGAAATTAACCTAGTGAATCTTCTCTGAACTGCCTCCAAGCAAGTATATCCTTTCGTAAATATGGAAACCAAAACTGCACGCAGTATCCTAGATGTGGCCTCACCAATACCTGTATAACTGTAGCAAGACTTCCCTGCTTTTATACTCCATCCCCTTTGCAATAAAGGCCAAGATTCTATTAGCCTTCCTGATCACTTGTTGTACCTGCATACTAACATTTTATGTTTCATGCACAAGTACCCCCAGGTCCCGCTGTACTGCAGCACTTTGCAATTTTTCTCCATTTAAATAAAAACTTGCTCTTCGATTTTTTTTCTGCCAAAGTGCATAACCTCATACTTTCCAACATTGTACTCCATCTGCCAAATTTTTGCCTGCTCACTTAGCCTGTTTATGTCCTTGTGCAGGTTTTTTGTATCCTCCTCACACATTGCTTTTCCTCCCATTTTTGTATCGTCAACAAACTTGGCTACATTACACTCAGTTCCTTCGTCCAAGTCGTTAATATAGATTGTAAATAGTTGGGATATTATTTAAAGGGTGATGGCTTGGGAAGTGTCGATGTACAGAGGGACCTGGGTGTCCTTGTACACCAGTCATTGAAAGCAAACATGCAGGTATAACAAGCAGTTAGGAAGTTAAATGGTATGTTGGCCTTCATTGCAAGAGGATTTGAGTACAGGAGCAAGGATGTCTTATACAGTTATACAGGGCCTTGGTGAGACCGCACCTGGAGTATTGTGTGCAGTTTTGGTCTCCTTACCTAAGAAAGGATATACATGCCATGGAGGGAGTGCAGCGAAAGGTTCACCAGACTGATTTCTGGGATGGCAGGACTGTCGTATGAGGAGAGATTGAGTCGACTAGGCCTGTATTCACTAGAGTTTAGAAAAACGAGAGGGGATTTCATTGAAGCGTATAAAATTCTGACTGGGTTAGATAGACTGGATGCGGGGTGGATATTTCCCCAGCCTGGGAAGTCTAGAACAAGGATTCACAGTCTCAGGATACAAGGTAGGAAATTTAGGACCGCGATGAGGAGAAATTTTTTAACTCAGAGGGTGGTGAACCTGTGGAATTCTCTACCACAGAAGGCTGTGGAGGCCAAGTCACTGACTATATTTAAGAGGGAGATAGATAGATTTCTAGAAACAAAAGACATCAAGGGGTATGGGGAAAAAGTGGGAATATGGTGTTGAGATAGAGGATCAGCCATGATCATATTGAATGGCGGTGCAGACTCGAAGGGCAGAATGGCCTACTACTGCTCCTATTTTCTATGTATCTATGTTCCAGCACTGATCCCTGCACACCCCACTAGTTACTGGTTGCCAACCAGAGAATGAACCATTTATCCCGACTCTCTGTTCTCTGTTAGCATAGATAGAGGATTGGCTAGCTAATATATTAACCCCAACCACGTGAACTTTTATCTTGTGCAGTAACCTTTTATGTGGCACCTTGTCAAATGCCTTCTGGAAGTCCAAATACACCACATCCACTGGTTCCCCTTTATCCACCCTGTTCGTTACATCCTCAAATAATTCCAGCAAATTTGTCGAACATGGCTTCCCCTTCATAAATCCATGCTGACTCTGCCTGACCAAATTTTGCTTTTCCAAATGTGCTGCTACTGCTGCTTTAATAAGGATCCAACGTGAACCACAGGCCCAGCTGAACTGTTCCCCTGTCTGCCAGTTTCAGGTGCTGCCTGACATGCTGTGCTTTTCTTGTTTAGTTTCTGTTTCCCATTTAGATCTTTTTCTCACTGTTAGTTTTTAACGCTTGACTTTAAATAGGCTTTTATAGTTCTGAAACTATAATCATTCTCTCCAGAATTCCAAAGTTCAGACAGACATTTCTGTGACTGCATATGGAAACAGAAGTACATATTTTTTGAATCATTCATGGGATGTGGGCGTCACTGGCAAGGCAGCAAACCCGAGACCCCTACCACCTCGAAGGACAACGGCAGCATACGCATGGGAACGTGGAGGTGATGATATTGCCCATCCCTAATTGCCCTTGAGAAGATGGCGATGAGCCGTCGCCTTGAACCGCTGCAGTCCGTGTGGTGAAGGTACTCCCACAGTGCTGTTAGGGAGGGAATTCTAGGATTTTGACCCAGCGACGATGAAGAAACGGTGATCTATTTCCAAGTCAGGATGGAGTGTGACTTGGAGGGGAACGTGGAGGTGGTGATGTTCCCATGCGTATGCTGCCGTTGTCCTTCGAGGTGGTAGGGGTCTCGGGTTTGCTGCCGAAGAAGCCTTGGCGAGTTGCTGCAGTGCATCTTGAAATATAACCTTCAAAGCTGTGACTTGGGGAAAAATTGTTGCATTGGTAAGCCCCACAGGTGCTTTATCCAGTGGGTATCTTTGAGTCATACAGACTGCTGAGGTTCAAGGTTCGATGCCCTGTCCGTACTGAGTTAGCTGATCTTTGCTGGGGTACAGTAGGAGCTATAATTGTTTCAGTGCCCTTGGATGAGGAAGGGTTTAAAATAAATCAGCCAAGTTCCCATCAAGTGACCCAGCTATGTAGGATTACATAGACTATACAGCACAGAAGCAGGCTATTCGGCCCAACCAGCCAATGCCAGCATTGATGCTCCACTCGAGCCACCTCCCATCTTTCCTCATCTAACTCGATCAGCATAACCTTCCATTCCTATCTCCCTCATATGTTTGTCGAACTTTCCCTTAAATGCATGTGCGTTCACATCTGCCCAGGGCAGGATAGACTGGGCCGTGATGCCTCTGAAGTTGAACGGCCTGCAGACATTCACTGCTGAGGCTCGGACATGAGCAATGGCCAAAGCCAGAAACTGCTGTGCACATTCCACCAGTCCGTCGGCATCGTTGGAGAGAACAGATAAGTTAGGGTTTCAGGCTATGTCAGAATCTAAAAGGGACAATCGACGCTGGCCACTTGGGGGAGTTACAGTCGGATGCCTGGTGCCTGTAAAAACCTAGCTCAGCAAGGAGTTCACACCTTCAGAATTGGATGGCAAGGGAAAAATAAAATATATATTGGGGGCAAAATTGCCCCTGGCCCCGATTGGAGGTGGTAATCCCCCAGGGCCGGGACTGTTATCGCCCAGCAGTCCCACCCTCGATGTGGATTTGGGTCTACCGCCCCTCAAAGGAAGTGGACGCTGTCTCCGGTGCTCTGCTTCCTGTGAGGGGCGTTCCCAGGGTGGTAGCACGGTACTGAGTCCAGCGGCGCGCGGAGCAGGCGTTGGCATGCTGACGCACTACAACGCCCCTTCCCTTCCATTGAAGGGGGGAGCCCCCTGCACACTTTGGTTGGCCGTGACTGGGCTACGAGATCGATGTGATCGACCGGGCCAAAGCGGAGTGCCGGCCGCACGATGGCGGCTCGCTTGACACTAGAGCTACCATTGTCAGGCACACCCAAGTGTCGGCTGACAAATAAAGGTGGCAGCCTGGGATGCTAAAGGCCTCCCTTTTAAAGGACCCGCGGGGCAACTTCCCCTGCAGGGGGTGGGGCAAAGATGTCGGTGCGCACGGCGATTACGTCATCACATTTGCACGCCGGATGGGGTGCTAATTGTGGGCGCGGCGCTGCCAGGACAGTGCCTAACCCCCCCCCCCACGCCCCCAAACGCCAGGATAATTTCCCGGGAGGCGCCACCCCCCATCCCTGGGCGAAAATGCCATTGCGTCCCGTTAGCCCCGCTGTGAGGCGCTACCTAGGGCTGTAATAAGGGGTACTTTCACCTCCTCCCATTATGTTGGTTCAAGATATAGAATTGATCTCGTCCTTGTTTTCAAATCCCTCTGTGGCCTCGCCCCTCCTTATCTCTGTAACCTTCTCCAGCCCCACAACCCCTTAAGATATCTGCGTTCCTATAATTCTACCCTCATGCGCATCCCTGAATATAATCTCTCAACCATCGGTGCCTTCTGTTGCCAAGCTTTGGAACTCCCTGCCTAAACCTCTCCGCATTTCTACCTCTCTTTCCTCCTTTAAGACGCACCTTAAAACCTGCCTCTTTGACCAAGCTTTTGGTCATCTGCCCTAAGTTTTCCTTATGACTCGATGGTCCAAATTTTTTTTGTCTCATAATACTCCTCTGAAGCGCCTTGGGACGGAAAACTACATTAAGGTGCTATATAAATGCAAGTAGTTTTTGTTGTTGTAGTTGTGAGCCTAAACAGTGACTGTTACAAGCTATTCAACACTGTGGGGCCTCAGTTTTGTTGTTGGTAGTCTCAGGATGTGGGTGTCGCTGGTAAGGCCAGCATTTACAACAACAACTTGTATTTATATAGCATCTTTAATGTAGTAAAAACCCCCAGGGCGCTTCTCAGGAGCGTTATAAAACAAAATTTGACATTGAGCAACATAAGGGGATATTAGGATAGATGACCAAAAGCTTGTTCACAGAGGTAGGTTTTAAAAAGCGTCTTAAAGGAGGAAAGAGAGGTCGAGAGACGGGAGGTTTAGACGGGGAGTTCCTGGGCAGCTGAAAGCACGGCCACCAATGGTGGAGCGATTAAAATCGGGGAGATGCAAGAGGCCAGAATTGGAGGAGCTCAGATTTCTAGAGGAGTGCATTTGGAGAATTTACCCCAAAGAAAAAACAAAAATTGTCACAACATTTATTTTTCATGAAAACATACTCCTTTAAATATAAAAGTAAGTACAATTGGAAAGAATGTTCACCGAGTCAGCACGTTCTGAAATAGCAGCGCACCATAATGGGTGGGTTTGTCATTGATGACAAGAAGAGGAGATAGTAATGTAGAATGCATCCTGTTATTTTATCCTGCAGCAAATTAGCCATGCAAACTTGAATAACAGCAGAAAATGCTGGAAAAGGCTCAGCAGGTCAGTCAGCATCTGAGTTAATGGGCCGAGAATTACGGCCTCTCTGGGTGTGTATGAAGCGTGCATGCACCCGGCGAGGCCTCGCAAAAGCCGGTTCACGGGGTGCGAGGCGCATGCGTCAAAAACCGGCTTGCGATCTGTCAAAATTTCTTTGGACAGATTCTAGGCATCCCCGCAGGAAGGGCATCCGCGCGGCAGAGATTGTGCCGAACTCTTGCCCGGTGAATGCCCTTCAAAATTTTACGCCTGGTAACAGCAGGCGTATAGTCTACTTTTACCAGCTCAACACTTTTAAAACATAGAAGAATTAAATGTAATCATTCATGTTTATATTAAAAACCCTGTCCATTTAGGTAAGCTTATTTTGACCCTATTAAAACACATTTAAAAAAATTCCAAAAAATATTTTTTTTCTGAAACATTTAATTACATTTAATTTCAGTTAATTTTAAATATGTGAGGTGCTTTATTTATTTATTGTGCTGTGTTTCTTGTTTTAATGAGGTTTCCTCATTGATAGCAATGGGGACCCATGTAAACAGCTATCATTATCGATAAGAATACGAGATAGTGATTGACGGCCCAGGCCCACATGATTCCAGCATATGCGTCCATATGTGGAAAACATTGTCCCGTATGCTGCGCAGCGAATGAAGGCCTCTGACCAGAATCTTACATTCCTCCGGGGTCAATAACCATGGGGCATAGATTTAAAGTAGTTGGTAGAAGGATTAGAGGGAAGATGAAGGAAAGAAAATTCACCCAAAGGGTGGTGGGAGTCTGGAACTCTGCCCATAAAGGAGGTAGAGGCAGAAACCCACAGGTCAGAGGCGTTAATTAGGAGGGGGGAAATGGAGTATGAGAGGAAGCTTGCTGGGAACATAGAAACTGACTGCAAAAGTTTCTATGTGAAGAGAAAAAGATTAGTGAAGACAAACGTAGGTCCGGTGCAGTCAGAATCAGGTGAATTTATAATGGGGAACAAAGAAATGGCAGACTAATTGAACAAATACTTTGGTTCTGTCTTTACGAAGGAAGACACAAATAACGTTCCGGAAATACTAAGGGACTGAGGGTCTAGCGAAAAGGAGAAACTGAAGGAAATCCTTATTAGTCAGGAAATTGTGTTTGGAAATTGATGGGATTGAAGGCCGATAAATCCCCAGGGCCTGATAGTCTGCATCCCAGAGTACTTAAGGAAGTGGCCCTGGAAATAGTGGATGCATTGGTGATCATTTTCCAACAGTCAATCGACTCTGGATCAGTTTCTATGGACTGGAGGGTAGCTAATGTAACACCACTTTTTAAAAAAGGAGAGAGAAAACGGGGAATTATAGACCGGTTAGCCTGACATCAGTAGTGGAGAAAATGTTGGAATCAATTATTAAAGATGAAATAGCAGCGCATTTGGAAAGCAGTGACAGGATCGGTCCAAGGCAGCATAGATTTGTGAAAGGGAAATCATGCTTGATAAATCTTCTAGAATTTTTTGAGGATGTAACTGGTAGAGTGGACAAGGGAGAACCAGTGGATGTGGAGTATTTGGACTTTCAAAAGGCTTTTGACAAGGTCCCACACAAGAGATTGGTGTGCAAAATTAAAGCACATGGTATTGGGGGTAATATACTGATGTGGATAGAGAACTGGTTGGCAGACAGGAAGCAGAGAGTCGGGATAAACGGGTCCTTTTCAGAATGGCAGGCAGTGACTAATAGGGTGCCGCAGGGCTCAGTGCTGGGACCTCAGCTCTTTACAACATACATTAACGATTTGGATGAAGGAATTGAGTGCAATATCTCCAAGTTTGCAGATGACACTAAGCTGGGTGGCGGTGTGAGCTGTGAGGAGGATGCTAAGAGGCTGCAGGGTGACTTGGACAGGTTAGGTGAGTGGGCAAATGCATGGCAGATGGTATATAATGTGGATAAATGTGAGGTTATCCACTTTTGTGGCAAGAACATGAAGGCAGAATATTATCTGAATGGCGGCAGATTAGGAAAAGGGGAGGTGCAACGAGACCTGGGTGTCATGGTACATCAGTCATTGAAAGTTGGCATGCAGGTACAGCAGACGGTGAAGAAAGCAAATGGCATGTTGGCCGTCATAGCGAGGGGATTTGAGTATTGGAGCAGGGAGGTCTTGCTGCAGGGCCTTGGTGAAGCCTCACCTGGAATATTGTGTTCAGTTCTGGTCTCCTAATCTGAGAAAGGACGTCCTTGCTATTGAGGGAGTGCAGCAAAGGTTCACCAGACTGATTCCCGGGATGGCAGGACTGACATATGAGGAGAGACTGGATCGACTGGGCCTGTATTCACTGGAGTTGAGAAGAATGAGAGTTGATCTCATAGAAACATATAAAATTCTGATGGGACTGGACAGGTTAGATGCAGGAAGACTGTTTCCGATGTTGGGGGAGTCCAGAACCAGGGGTCACAGTCTAAGGATAAGGGGTAGGCCATTTAGGACCGAGATGAGGAGAAACTTCTTCACTCAGAGAGTTGTTAACCTGTGGAATTCCCTGCCGCAGAGAGTTGTTGATGCCAGTTTGTTAGATATATTCAAGAGGGAGTTGGATATGACCCTTACGGCTAAAGGGATCAAGGGGTATGGAGAGAAAGCAGGAAAGAGGTACTGAGGTGAATGATCAGCCATGATCTTATTGAATGGTGGTACAGTCTTGAAGAGTCGAATGGCCTACTCCTGCACCTATTTTCTATGTTTCTATGTTCGTTCGACGGAAGGTTCCGACTGCAATTTTTGGCCCATAGTTTCAAGTCGTTGAACTTTGAACAATAACAACAACTTCAGGTTCACTAGACTGTTTGCTGGGCTGAGAAGATTGTCATGTGAGGGGAGATTGAGTAGATTGCGCCTATACTCTCTGGAGTTTAGAAGAATGAGAGGTGATCTCATTGAAACATTGAAAAATTGAAACACAGAAAGAGGCCATTCAGTCCATCGTGTCTGTGCCGGTCGAAACAGAGTTACCCAGCCCAATCCCACCTTCCTGTAGCCCTGTAAGCCATGGCTCTTTAAGTGCACATCCAACTACCTTTTTAAATGTGGTGAGGGTTTCTGCCTCAACCACCCTTTCAGGTAGTGAGTTCCAGACCCCACCACCCTCTGGGTGAATTTTTTTTTCCTCATCTCCTCTCTAATCCTTTTACTAACTACTTTCAATCTATGCCCCCTGGTTATTGACCCCTCTGCTGAAGGAAATACCTCTCAGTAACCTCCCATTTATTGGATGTTCTCTTGCCTTGTTCTACCTCCTGAAATGCATGACTTCACACTTTTCCAGACTGAATTTCATTTCCCAATTTTCTCCCCAACTGACTAGTTCATCGATATCTTCCTGCAGTCTAAAGTTTTCCTCCTCACTCTCAACCACATGGCCAATTTTTATATCATCTGAAAACTTCCTTATCATGCCCCTACATTTAAGTCTAAAGGTTTGGAGGGGGATTGACAGGGTAGATGCTCAGAGATTGTTTCCCCTCTGGCTGGAGTATCCAGAATTAAGGGGCATAGTCTCAGGATATGGGGCTAGCCATTCAGGACTGAGATGTGTTATGAATCTTAGGAATTCTCTACCTCAGAATGCTGTGGATGCTGAATCATTGAGTATATTCAAGACTGAGATCAATAGGTTTTTGGACTCGAGGGGAATCAAGGGATATGGTGGATTGGGCGGGAAAGTGGAGTTGAGGCCGAAGATCAGCCATGATGTTATTGAAGGGCCATATGGCTTACTCCTGCTCTGAATTTTTAGGTTCTTAACTTGCATTTATTTAGCAATTTTAAAGTAGTAAAACATCCCAAGGCACTTCACAGGAGCCTGGATTAAATAAAATTTGATAATGAGCTACATAAGGAGATATTGGGATAGAAGAGGCAAGTTTTAAGGAGTGTATGAAAGGAGATAGATAGGCAGAGAGGTTTCGGGAGGGAATTCCAGAGTTTAGGGCCTGGGCAACAGACGGCATGGCTGCCAATGGCGGGGTGAAGGAAATTGGGGACATGCAAGAGGCCAGAATTGGAGGAGCGCAGAGATCTTAGAAGGTTGCAGAGCTGAAGGATGTTATAAAGATCGGGAGGGGCGAGGCCATAGAGGGATTAGAAAACACATATGAGAATTTTAAAATTGAGGTGTTGCCAGACCAGGAGCCAATATTTGTTAGCGAGCACAGGGGTGATGGGTGAGCGGGACTTGGTGTGAGTTCAGATATGTGCAGCAGAGATATGATTGATGGAAGCTGGAAGATGGGAGTCCAGCCAGGAGAACGTTGGAATAGTCTTGTCTCGCGGTAACAAAGGCATGGATGAGAGTTTCAGCAGCAAATGAGCTGAGGGGGGCAGGGATGGGCGATGTTACAGAGGTGGAAGTAGTTGGTCTTGGTGCTAGGGCAGATATGTGGTTGGAAGCTCATCTCCGGGTCAAATGCGACATCAAGTTTGCGAACAGTCTGGTTCAGTCTCAGATGGTGGCCAGGGATGGAGTTAGTGGCTAGTGAATGGAGTTTGTGGCGGGAACTGAAGACAATGGCTTCAGTCTTCCCAATATTTAGTTCATAAATCATAGAATCATAGAATGGTTACAGAGCGGAAGAAGGCCGTTTGGCCTGTCCAGCCGTGCCGACTCTCTGCTAGCCCCATTCCCCGCCCTTTCCCGGTAGCCCTGCAAATGTTTTCCTTCGGATACTATCCAATTCCCTTTTGAAAGATAAGATTGAGTCTGCCTCTACCACCCTTTCAGGTAGCGCATTCCAGATCCTAACCACTCGCTGCACTAAAACGTTTTTTCTTACATCATCTTTGATTCTTTTGCCAATCACCTTAAATCTGTGTCATCTGATTCTCGAACCTTCTGCCAATGGGAACAGTTTCTCTCTATCGACTCTGTCCAGACAACTTATGATTTTGAACACCTCTATCAAATCTCCTCTCAACCTTCTCTGCGTCAAGGAGAACAACCCCAGCTTCTCCAGTCTATCCACGTAACTGAAGTCCCTCGTTCCTGGAACCATTCTCGTAAATCTTTCCTGCACCTTGTCTAAGGCCTTCACATCCTTCCTAAAGTGAGGTGCCTAGAATTGGATATAATACTCCAGTTGAGGCCGAACCTGTGCTTTATACAGGTTCATCATAATTTCCACACTTTTGTACTCTATACCTCTATGCCCAAAATCCTGTAAATCTTTTTAACCACTTTCTCAACCTGTCCTGCCATCTTCAACGATTTGTGCACACATACCTCCAGGTCGCTCTGTTCGTGCAGCCCCTTCAGGATCATACCATTTATTTTATGTTTCCTCTCCTCATTTTTTCCACCAAAATGCATCACTTCACATTTTTCTGCGTTAAATTTAATCTGCCACGTGTCCACCCATTTCATTCGCCAGTCTATGTCTTCCTGAATTCTATCCCTCTCTTCCTCACTGTTCATTATACTTCCAAATTTTGTGTCATCTGCAGATTTTGAAATTGTGCCCTGTACACCCATGTCCAAGTCATTAATATATCTCAAGAAAAGCAGTTGTCCTAGTATCGTCCCCTGGAGAACACCACTGTATACCTTCCTGCAGTCTGAAAAACAATGGTTCACCACTATTCTGTTTCCTATCACTTAGCCAATTCATTATACATGAGCTTCAACTTTGCTGGCAAGCCTATTATGTAGCACTTTGTTGAATGCCTTTTGGAAATCCATGTACAGCATGTCAACCACATTGCCCTCATCAACCTTCTCTGTTACCTCAACAAAAAACTCGGATCAAGTTGGTTAAACAAGATTTGCTTTTAACAAATACGTGCTGGCTTTCCTTAATTAATCCACACCTATCCAAGTGACTGTTAATTTTGTCCCTGATTACTGTTTCTAAAAGCTTCCCCGTTATCAAGGTTAAACTGACTGGCCTGTAGTTGCTGGGTTTATCTTTATACTCTTTTTTGAACAATGGTGTAACATTTGCAATTCTCCAGTCCTCTGGCACCAGCCCCCGTATCTTGAGTATTGGAATATTATGGCCAGTATCTCTGCGATTTCCTCCTTCAATTCCCTTATCATCCTAGGATGCATCCCATTCCCTCCTGGTGATTTATCTATTTTAAGTACAGCCAGCCTTTCTAATACCTCCTTTTTATCAATTTTGAATCTATCCATGTCTATTGCAGCATCATCTTCCCTGGTGAAGACAGATGCAAAGTACTCATTTAGTACCTCAGCCATAAGCTCTGCCTCCATGCGTAGGTCTTTTTGGTCCCTAATCGGCCCCACCCCTCCTCTTACTAGCCATTTACTATTTATATGCCTATAGAAGACTTTTGGATTTCCTTTTATGTTAGCTGCCATTCTATTCTCACACCGTGTCTTTGCCCCTCTTATTTTCTTTTTCACTTCTCCTCTCTATATATAGCCTGATTCTCAGATGTATTTGCAACCTGACATCTATCATACACGCTCTTTTTCTGCTTCATCATATTCTCTATCTGTTTTGTTATCCAGGAAGCTCTGGCTTTAGTTGCTCTGCCTTTTCCCCTTGTGGGAAGGTAACTCGACTGTAGCTGAATTATTTCCTCTTTAATGGAAGCCCATTGTTCCATTATAGGTTTGGTTGCCAATCTTTGATTCCCATTTACCTGGGCCAGATCCGTTCTCATCCCACTGAAATTTGCATTCTCTCAGTTAAACATTTTTACTCGAGATTGCTCCCTCTCTTTTTCCATAGCTAATCTAAACCTTATGATACTGTGATCACTATTGCCTAAATCACATAAGAAATAAGAGCAGGAGTAGGCCATTTGGCTTCTCGAGCCTGCACTGCCATTCAAAAAGATCATGGCTGATCTGATCTTGACCTTAACTCCACTTCCCTGCCCGCTCCCCATAACCCTTGATGCCCTTATCATTCAAAAATCTATCTCCACCTTAAATATATTCAATGACCCAGCCTCCACAGCTCTCTGGGGTAGAGAATTCCAAAGATTCACGACCCTCTGAGAGAAGAAATTCCTCCTCATCTCAGTTTTAAATGGGCGACCCCTTATTCTGAAACTATGCCCCTAGTTCTAGATTCTCCCATGAATGGAAGCATCCTCTCTGTATCTACCCTGTCAAGCCCCCTCAGTATCTTGTATGTTTCAATAAAATCACCTCTCATAGAAACATAGAAAATAGGTGCAGGAGCAGGCCATTCAGCCCTTCTAGTCTGCACCGCCATTCAATGAGTTCATGGCTGAACATGAAACTTCAGTACCCACTTCCTGCTTTCACGCCATACCCCTTGATCCCCCGAGTAGTAAGGACTTCATCTAACTCCCTTTTGAATATATTTAGTGAATTGGCCTCAACTACTTTCTGTGGTAGAGAATTCCACAGGTTCACCACTCTCTGGGTGAAGAAGTTTCTCCTTATCTCGGACCTAAATGGCTTACCCCTTATCCTTAGACTGTGACCCCTGGTTCTGGACTTCCCCAACATTGGGAACATTCTTCCTGCATCCAACCTGTCCAAACCCGTCAGAATTTTAAACGTTTCTATGAGGTCCCCTCTCACTCTTCTGAACTCCAGTGAATACAAGCCCAGTTGATCCAGTCTTTCTTGATAGGTCAGTCCCACCATCCCGGGAATCAGTCTGGTGAATCTTCGCTGCACTCCCTCAATAGCAAGAATGTCCTTCCTCAAGTTAGGAGACCAAAACTGTACACAATACTCCAGGTGTGGCCTCACCAAGGCCCTGTACAACTGTAGCAACACCTCCCTGCCCCTGTACTCAAATCCCCTCGCTATGAAGGCCAACATGCCATTTGCTTTCTTAACCGCCTGCTGTACCTGCATGCCAACCTTCAATGACTGATGTACCATGACACCCAGGTCTCGTTGCACCTTCCCTTTTCCTAATCTGTCACCATTCAGATAATAGTCTGTCTCTCTGTTTTTACCACCAAAGTGGATAACCTCACATTTATCCACATTATACTTCATCTGCCACGCATTTGCCCACTCACCTAACCTATCCAAGTCACTCTGTAGCCTCATAGCATCCTCCTCGCAGCTCACACTGCCACCCAACTTAGTGTCATCCGCAAAGTTGGAGATACTACATTTAATCCCCTCGTCTAAATCATTAATGTACAATGTAAACAGCTGGGGCCCCAGCACAGAACCCTGCGGTACCCCACTAGTCACTGCCTGCCATTCCGAAAAGTACCCATTTACTCCTACTCTTTGCTTCCTGTCTGACAACCAGTTCTCAATCCACGTCAGCACACTACCCCCAATCCCATGTGCTTTAACTTTGCACATTAATCTCCTGTGTGGGACCTTGTCGAAAGCCTTCTGAAAGTCCAAATATACCACATCAACTGGTACTCCTTTGTCCACTTTATTGGAAACATCCTCAAAAAATTCCAGAAGATTTGTCAAGCATGATCTCCCTTTCACAAATCCATGCTGACTTGGACCTATCATGTCACCATTTTCCAAATGCGCTGCTATGACATCCTTAATAATTGATTCCATCATTTTACCCACTACTGAGGTCAGGCTGACCGGTCTATAATTCCCTGCTTTCTCTCTCCCTCCTTTTTTAAAAAGTGGGGTTACATTGGCTACCCTCCACTCGATAGGAACTGATCCAGAGTCAATGGAATGTTGGAAAATGACTGTCAATGCATCCGCTATTTCCAAGGCCACCTCCTTAAGTACTCTGGGATGCAGTCCATCAGGCCCTGGGGATTTATCGGCCTTCAATCCCATCAATTTCCCCAACACAATTTCCCGACTAATAAAGATTTCCCTCATTCTTCTAAACTCCATTGAGTATAGGCCCAATCTGCTCAACCTTCCATCATAAGACAACCCCTTCATCTCAGGAATCAATCTCGTGAACCTTCTCTGAACTGCCTCCAATGCAAGTATATCCCTCCTTAACTAAGGAGAACAAAACTGAACGTAGTACTCCAAGTATGGTCTCACCAATGCCCTGTACAGTTGTAGTAGGACATTTTGTAATCTTGCCCCATTTAAATAATAATTTTAAAAAAAATTTTTACTACCAAAGTGGATAATCTCACATTTTCCCACATTTTACTCCATTTGCCCACTCACTTAGCCTATCTGTATCCCTTTGAAAATTCTTTGTGTCCTCCTCACAACTTGCTTTCCCACCTATCTTTGTATCATCAGCAAATTTGGCTACATTACACTCGGTCCCTTCATCTAAGTCATTAATATAGATTGTAAATAGTTGAGCTCCCAGCACTGATCCCTGTGGCACCCCACTAGTTACCGTTTGCCAACCTGAAAATGACCCATTTATCCCGACTCTCTGTTTTCTGTTAGTTAGCCAGTCCTCTATCCATGCGAATCGAATGCCTTCTGGAAATCCAAATACACGACATCTCTGGTTCCCCTTTATCCACCCTGCTCGTTACATCCTCAAAGAACTCCAGCAAATTTGTCAAACATGATTTCCCTTTCATTTGTTGCAGTTCTATACCTCATTCCCCAGAACCAGATCCAGCACTGCCTCCTCCCTCGTCGGGCCGGAAACATACTTATCAAGAAAGTTCTTCTGAACTCACTTCAGAAATTCTTCCCCCTCTCTGCCCTTTACACTATTACTCTCCCCATCTATATTAGGAGAGTTGAAGTCCCCCGTTATTACTACTAGTTGGAGGAAATCTCTGCTCATCCAGTACTGGATGTCAGACAAGCAGCGTGACCAATCAAAGACAGTGGAAGATTCATCAGAACTTTATGAAGATATCTGCGACCAAGGGTGATCCACGACATGAAAGAGTGGAATTTAGGTTGGAATCCATAAGGAGCAAGTTGGAGCCTGAGTTGGTTGCTGAGAAAAGACATGTGGAAGTGAGTTTTAGCAGACACACATAATGGGGCCGAATTTGGTCAAGGCCTCCGCCCCACCAAATTGCCGTTGATGGAGGCCGAGGTACCAGACGGTACTTTCGGCAGGGTTTTCATCACCGAGGTCCCTCGAAGGTTGGCGGGCTGCAAATCCACGACGTACGCCGCCGATCTGGGCGGCAGTGAGCGGGAGATCTCATTCTCGGCGGCAGAGGCGCTTGCCGCCCAAGTACCGCCGAGGATGGAGTCCGGCCAACGGAGGGTCAAAGGCCTAAAAATAAAAATCATAAACAAAAAAAAAAGAAACATTAGCGACCTTCAGGGGAACCCATCCAGATAAGAACCTGTAAAGAAATAATTTAAAAACATTCCACTTACCTTTTTTACAGGATCTTGACACTTACCGTTGAGGACAGAGCAGCCTCCATGCACTGGTACACTGCCGTCCTGCCGCCGACTCCCGCCTGCACCAATCTGGCATCTCGGTGGGCAGGAGTCTACTTGCGTGTATCAGCCATCCGCTGACGTCGGCGGGCGCTCCTCGGCAACTCTCCCCTCCCGACTGCTCCAGGCCACGTCGAAAGTGGCACTGGGCGGTTCGAGCAGAGGAATGTTGGCAGCAGTGGGCAACAGTTGGTAGTAAGTTGATCAATTTCGGCCCCAATATCCCTCAATCAACATCACTAAAACAGATTATCTGGTAATTTCCTCAATGGTGTTTGTGGGAGCTTGTGTGCAAATTGGCTGCGCATCTCATCTATTATAACAGTGACTACTCTTCAGAAGTACTTCATTGGCTGCAAAGAGCATTGGAATGTCCTGAGGTTGTGAAAGGTGCTATAGAAATGCAAGCCTCTGGGCTGGATTTTCCGGTCCTTTGTGCCCCAGGTTTCGCCCCGGAGCGGTATGAAAGGTGGTGTTCAGGTCTCCTACGCCCAGTTGTGATCCTCGGGTCGGGTTTTGCAGCGGCACTGAGCAGCACCACCGGGAGGAGCCGTGTCGGGTGTGAAACGCCTCTGGTTGTGACACCGGCAGTGGTTTTGACTTTCGACCCATATGCCCGGAAGTGCGCCCGCAATGACCGCCTGGGAAATCCGAGCGGTCCAGCATAGCCAGTGTGCAGAGAAAGGTAAAGTACTCCGAAGGTCAGTGCGAGTGTTCTTTTAATTTTATTTGCGATTTGTTTTGAGGTGGCATGGACATTGTTTTGGGAATGTTTTTGTGTTTTTTTTAGAAGGTTTTTTCCACCCCCTGGTCCCTCTCAGAGTGCACATGGCCCAACACTTTAGTTCGCGAGTTTCCCATTTTTGCACCACAAAGTGTACAACGCCTCCCTTCGTGCTGCACCTCCTGACGCAGAGCCCAGATGCCCAAACCCCTTTTTCTTTAAATGCAGTAATCTAAGGCAAAACTTCTCATTCATGCAAACTTGTTGAGTGATTCTCTTTGCTGTCCGATTCAGAGGCTAAACTACAAGTCATAGTCAACATCTTCACTGAGGCATACGAAAGCATGGGTCTCACACTAAACATCCGTAAGACAAAGGTCTTCCACCAACCTGACTCCGCCACATAGCAGACATAGACGACGAGATTCAACACCGCCTCCAGAGCGCCAACGCAGCCTTCGGCCGCCTGAGGAAAAGTGTGTTCGAAGATCAGGCCCTCAAATCTGCCACCAAGCTTATGGTCTACAGGGCTGTAGTGATACCTGCCCTCCTGTATGGCTCAGAGACATGGAACATGTACAGTAGATACCTCAAATCACTGGAGAAATACCACCAACGATGTCTCCGCAAGATCCTTCAAATCCCTTGGGAGGACAGACACACCAACGTTAGCCAGGCCAACATCCCCAGCATTGAATCACTGACCATACTCGACAGCTCCGCTGGGCAGGCCACATTGTTGGCATGCCTGACACAAGACTCCCAAAGCAAACGCTCTACTCGGAACTCCTACATAACAAGCGAGCCCTAGGTGGGCAGAGGAAATGTTTCAAGGACACCCTCAAAGCCTCCTTGATAAAGTGCAATATCTTCACCAACACCTGGGAGTCCCTTGGCCAAAGAACTCCCTAAATAGAGGAAGCGCATCCGGGAGGGCGCTGAGCACCTCGAGCCTCATTGCTGAGAGCATGCAGAAACCAAGCGCAGGCAGCAGAAAGAGCGTGCGGCAAACCAGTCCCACCCAATCTTTCCTCCAACCGCTGTCTGTCCCACCTGTGACAGAGACTGTAATTCCTGTATTGGATTGTTCAGTCACCTAAGGACTCACTTTTAGAGTGGAAGCAAGCCTTCCTCGATTTCGAGGGCCTGCCTATAATGATGATGAAATAATAATGGACTGTGAGTACGAAAAATTTCCAGCAATTGTGTGAAAAATAAATCTGTTTTGCTAAAATGAAAGATGGTGCGTTCCCAGATTTTCCCCACATCTTTTTGTGTTATCAGCTGTGTGTCAGAAGGTGAGTTTAGACAGTGCAGCCCTCTCTTTCTTGAACGACTATGTTGCCTTTGAGTGATTGGAGAGTTAATATGTTCTCAGGAGCAGTTTGACATATTCCCTTTTTATTATTGATTAAACATTTTCCTAAAGTGCTTGAGGCAAAACTGAATTAATGGCATTGTTTAAGTTATTCTCAAGGTGCTTGCAATGAATTATCAAGGCTTCAATCATGAAAGGAAATATTTACTGCACCAATTCATCTTTAATGCAAATGCTTTCTGAAGCCTAAGAAATGAATGCCATCTACAGTGTATCTCAACAAACTATTTTCTTTACATGATCTGTACAGGTTTTAATGATTTGAAAACATCGCTGTAGTTTAGACAGGCCAGAATGAACTTGAATTTGAAGACGTAGGTTCCGAACTTGGTGGAAGCTAAATTCTGCCCAAGTGCTGCCCAAAGGACCGCTGAGATACCTGACGGTACTTTGGGCGAGAGATTCGTGGAAAAGTCTGGGAAATACTGTCTGGTGGCAAAAACCGACTTACGCCATGAATCTGGGTGGCAGCGGGTGGGACCTTCCAATATCGGTGCCAAATGCAATCCTCGGCAAAGTACCGCCGAGGATTGAGTCGGGCCCAGGGAGGGAGGGGGAACATATAAAATTTTACATTTTCAAAAAATAAAAAAAAGCACTTCAAAACCTTCAGGGGACCCCATCCACCTGAAGCGCTGGGAAAAAAAAATTAAGAATTTTACTTACCTTTTTTTGCAGGTCTGCTTACTTACCTTTGAGGTTAGACCTGCCTCCACACGGTGGTCTTTTCCCCTGCTGGAGCGGCGGACCGCCCGGACCAAACTGGCAGCTCGGCGGGCGGGAGGATTCTTGCGTCAGTTGCGCGCCAGCAGATGCCAGCGGGCGGTCCCAAGTGGTCTTCCCTCCCCACCGGCGGGAGGCCTCCTCCAAACTCGCTCGGAGGGGAGACTATCCAGAAAACCTGGCGGCAACAGGCGGTGAGTCCACCAAGTTCGGCCTCTTGGTAATCTATTGGCTAATTTCACTGTGTGCAACAACTTGCATTTATATAGCACCTTTAACATAGTGAAACATCCCAAAGTGCTTAACAGGACGATTTATCAAATGGAATCTGACACCATCCCACAGGAGGTGATATTAGGCATGTGACCAATAGCTTGATCAAAGTCGTACGTTTTAAGGAGCCTCTTAACAGAGGAGAGAGAGTTAGAGAGGCGGAGAGGTTTAGGGATGGAATTCCAGAGCTTGGGGCCGAGGCAGCTGAAGGCACGGCCGCCAATGGTGGGGCGAAGCTAATCGAGGATGCACAAGAGGCCAGAATTGGAGGAGTGCAGACATCTCGGAGAGTTGTAAGGCTGGAGGAGGTTACAGAGATAGGGAGGGGTGAGGCTACAGAGGGATTTGAAAACAGGGATGGGGATTTTAAAATATAGACTGCTGTGACTGTGTGATCAGATTCTGGGATCACTCAATGTATTTACTTATATACACTGCTAATTATATTGGAATTAATTCACTCCTGTCAGACTATTCAATTTTATAGAGCAAAGAAATAAAGATTTTCTTATCTCAGGAAGAGGCCATTCTACACTTGTATCTGCTCAGTTTAGATCCCAGTTAGGAATGCACTTCCTGTCCATAAATCTTACTTTCTATTGTCACTTGTAATTTAGGTCATCCTTTGGGAAATGCTTTGTTAACATTTCCCAATCAATGTTATAGTGATGATAAAGCTGTAGTGGGTTCTGACCCCGCAGTGGATTTGTGCAAAGAGGTTCTGAAGTCTGTCTCCCATCTCCATCGCCCTTGCGTGTACAGGTTGAGCTTCCGAAATTCGGAAAGTTCCGGAATCTGGACACCGGGCCAATCCATGGCAGGGTCATCCGGAATTCGGAAAATGTTCCGAAATCCAAACCAGCCACCGCCTGACCTCCTCCCGCCCGGCCACCGGACCCCCCACCCCGCACTCCGCTGCCCCCGCCCCCCCTTACCTCGGCCCAGTCGTTTCCAGATTCGGGAAAGACGTCCCGAAATCCAGAAATATCCGGAATGGCCTCGTTCCCGAGATTTCCACATTTCGGATGCTCTACCTGTATATAACAAAAAAATGACATTCATCAACTGACTGTGGACAATGAGATGATCAATTTACTCGTAGTGTATTAAAACTCTAGCACATGTCTGTCGCACTTCAAACTGTTACAATTTTTTCCTACATTACAACGGTGACTTCACTTCAAAATAAATAAGCACTTCATTGCCTGTAAAGCGCTTTGGAATATCCTGAGGTTGTGAAAGGCGCTATATATATGCAAGTTCTTTCTTTACATATACAAAAGCTCTTTTTTATTAAAGAGAAAGGAAGCTAGTCTTGTTGTGATGGGATCCTCTGATCTGGAGCTAGAAATTTACAAGCGGTTGCAGTTGCTCTCTGATTAACCCCAAACAGGTCCCAAGCAGCTGCACTTACCTGGCTCTGCCTGCAAGGTACATTAGAGTAATGCTCTTCAAGGATCAGACCAGGTTAAAGAAAGAAAGACTTGCATTTATATAGTGCCTTTCACGTCCACCAGATGTCACAAAGCACTTTACAGCCAATGAAGTACTTTTTGGAATATAGTCACTGTTGTAATGTCGGAAACGCGGCAGCCAATTTGTGCACAGCAAGCTCCCACAAACAGCATTGTGATAAATACCAGATAATCTATTTTAGTGATGTTGATTGAGGGATAAATATTGGCTCGGACACTGGGGTTAACTCCCTGCTCTTCTTCGAAATAGTGGCAGGGATCTTTTACATCCACCTGAGAGAGCAGACAGGGCCTCGGTTTAAAGTTTCACCTGAAAGACTCCGACAGTGCAGCACGCCCTCAGTTCTGCACTGAAGTGTCGGCCTGGATTTATGAGCTCTTGTCCCTGGATTACTGCCCGAATCACGTACAAATTGACATAGAAGCAGACAGAAAGGGACACTGCCACCAGTTCTGGGACAGGAAGAAGCTTTACCGATGGGACATGCTCCAACTGAACCGGGATGGGACCCATGTCCTCGCGGAAAGGGTAAATAGGGAGGTGACAAAAGCTTTAAACTAGTAAGATGGGGAGGGGAGGGGCGGCATCTATAATAAACATAACCAGCCTAAATATAAACAAAACAGGAAAAGAGAGCATGGGAAAGAATAAAGTAATGGAAGACATTGATGGCAAAGGAATAAATAAAGTTATAGAACAGCAGGGCAGAAGTGCATACCACCCTGAGAGGAAGTGGAGTGCAAAGAGTGGGACCGGGGCACAAACCAATGCAAATTTTCCAGCGCTACGTGGAGGGGCCCTCTGTTATATATGTAAACCTGTATATACCTTGTGTAGCCACAAGAGGGCTCATCCCCTGGAGTCCCAAGGAATCCCACAATCCCTTGGGAGCACAGATACTTAAGGAGGCCTCACAGGCTGGAGAGGCACTCTGGAGACCTGCAGTAAAAGACTACGGTCACACTTTACTTTGAGCTCACAGTATCCAGTCAGACTCTTTATTCATACATAACACACTCCCCTTCCATTAAAGGTTAGAAGCTGAAGATCACAACCATGCTCCAGACCTCAAATCTATAAGCAAAGGCACAGGGGAACAGATAACAATTAAAAATAAAAATACATTGTGCAGTAGTTAGGTAGGTAGATAAAACCAGTCTTCCTTTTTACGTGCAGACATGCAATATAATCATATTCAATATAAATGTATGCCTTCCAAGTTTAAATCTCATAAAGGTATATGTTGGATTAATTCTACTGGTGTATTGGGTGTCACTTGTGTGATGTCATCAATAGATTCCAATTCTGTGTCCGTGTAATTTGAAATTAACCCATTTGGCTTACGTTAGTAATTGACAATCACTGTTCTCTTTTTTATGCCAGTAAAATATGTAAACCCTATTCTCCATTGTCATCAACAATTTTCTTAAAACCATCTATCTTTCACAAGATTAAATCTATATGTTGCATAAATTAAGCAGTCATTTCTGAGTGAGTGAAAAGAAGTTGCTTGTATAATTTGATTTTTACGAAGATAAACTTTTCAATTTTTTTTCCCTTGTTATTATTCCTTTTGTTTTAGTTACACTATTTATTTATTACTTTCTGACATATAAAGGATTATTGTAACCCAGTAACGTGAGCTGGTTCTCAAGCTGGAAGGTTCCTTCTTGCCAGCTGCCATTATTGTATTCTTGATCGAATATAACAATGCTGCTGATGTCTTTCGTGATGATAAATAAACTTGTACTTTGATTGCATGGCTATACCTATCGGGGAAAATCCAACAGGCTGAGGCTCTTTTCTCTAGAAAAGAGAAGGCTGAGGGGTGACCTGATAGAGGTCTTCACGATTATGAAAGGGTTGGATAGGGTAGACATAGAGAAGATGTTTCCGCTTGTTGTGTGGGGGGACCAAAACGAGGCGCAATAAATATAAGATGGTCACTAATAAATCGAGTCAGGGATTCAGGAGAAACTTCTTTACCCAGAGAGTGGTTAGAATGTGGTACATAAGAGTTTGGAGCAGGAGTAGGCCATACAGCTCCTCGAGCCTGCTCCACCATTCATCATCATAGGCAGTCCCTCGGAATCGAGGAAGACTTGCTCCCACTCTTAAAATGAGTCCTTAGGTGGCTGAACAGTCCAATACGAGAACCACCCTGTCACGTGGGATAGTCGTTGACGGTAAGGAAGGGTGGGACAGGTTTGCCGCACGCTCTTTCCGCTGCCTGCGCTTGATTTCTGCATGCTCTCGGCGATGAGACTCGAGGTGCTCAGTGCCCTCCCGGATGCACTTCCTCCACTTAGGGCGGTCTTTGGCCAGGGACTCCCAGGTGTCAGTGGGGATGTTGCACTTTATCAGGGAGGCTTTGAGGGTGTCCTTGTAATGTTTCCTCTACCCACCTTTGGCTCATTTGCCATGTAGGAGTTCCGAGTAGAGCACTTGCTTTGGGAGTCTCGTGTCTGGCATGCGAACTATGTGGGCTGCCCAGTAGAGCTGATCAAGTGTGGTCAGTGCTTCAGTGCTGGGGATGTTGGCCTGGTCGAGGACGCTAATGTTGGTGCATCTGTATTTCCTCGGCACCATTCAATAAAATCATGGCTGATCTTCGACCTCAACTCCACTTTCCCACGCATCCCACGACCGCATGGAGTGGTTGAGGTGTTAGCACAAATGCATTTAAGGGGAAGCTAGATAAGTACATGAGAGAGAAAGGAATAGAAGGATATGTTGATAAGGTGAGATGAAGTAAGGTGAAAGGAACCAAAAACACCAGCATGGACCAGTTGGGCCGATTGGCCTGTTTCTGTGCTGTACGTTCCATGTAATATTAAATTCCAGATATTAAAGTGTCTGAGGCTGATCACTATTTGTTTAGCTGTTAAGAGGTATTTGCTGATCAGCACACTGGGTACCTATCTCTATTACTGGCCAGAAGTTAATGCACGATTGATTATTTTTTTTCCTGTCTTCATTCATCATTGTTTGATTAATCAAACAGATGCAATCATGCAAATTAAGCAGGTTAACAACAGCCGAGGAAATACTTGACATTTGTTAACGAGGCAGACTTCATTTCTGTTGGCAGCAATAACAGAAAAATAAGGAGCAGTATGTAGAAACTCAATCTCATTGGGTTTTGTTTAGGCTCTTGTGCAACCTAGTAACTAATTGTAAAATACAAAGTTAGGAGGTTCAGAAACATATGCACTTAAAAGAAAAACGTTAAAACATGTCTCGGGGTATCTGCTTTTGCTTAAAGGGAAAGAATTTTTACTTAGCCATGTCCAGTGCATTTCACAACTCTACCATCTTGCAGGGGTAATATTTCATAATCACCACAAGGGCCGTGATATGACAGAGCTGAGAGCACACATCTGTTATCGAACCTGCCCGATTCTCATTCCCTTCATTTTAATATTTACCCAGAGTGAATTCTATATGAGGCGCTCAGTCACTTTCACCTTGCAGAGTTTAATTATCATTTTATATGGAATTATTGTGGTCATAATGCATGTGAATATATTGGCTCATTGGACTAAAAGTGATTGAAAAGTTTTTTTTCTAAATCCCATTTGTTGTACAAGAAAAGAACTTGTAGTGTTGTGTATATCGTAGTTGAGGACATTGTCTTATATCCAGGGACTTGGTGCGAGTTAGAACACTGGCTTTTAAAAGCCAGCAAAGAACGACTAAAAAAATGGTTAAGAAAGGGAAGATAGACTATGAAAGTAAACTAGCACGAAATATAAAAACAGATAGCAAGCATTTCTATAGGTGTATAAAAAGGAAAAGAGTGGCTAAAGTAAATGTTGATCCCTTAGAGGACAAGACCAGGGAATTAGTAATGGGGAACATGGAGATGGCAGAAACTCTGAACAAATATTTTGTATCAGTCTTTACGGTAGAGGACACAAAAAATGTCCCAACAGTGGATATTCAAGGGGCTATGGGATGGGGGGGGCGGGGGGGAGGAACTTAACACAATCACAATCACTAAGGAGGTGGTACTCATTAAGATAATGGGACTAAAGGCAGATAAATCCCCTGGACCTGAAGGTCTAGGGTCTTAAGAGAAGTAGCGGCAGGGATTGTGGATGCATTGGTTGTAATTTACCAAAATTCCCTGGATTTTGGGGACGTACTAGCAGATTGGAAAACTGCAAATGTAACGCCCTTATTTAAAAAAGGAGGCAGACAAAAAGCAGGAAACTATAGACCAGTTAGCCTAACATCTGTCGTTGGGAAAATGTTGGAGTCCATTGTTAAAGAAGCAGTAGCAGGACATTTGGATAAGCAAAATTCGGTCAGGCAGAGTCAACATGATTTATGAAGGGGAAGTCATGTTTGACAAATTTGTTGGAGTTCTTTGAACATGTAATGAACAGGGTGGATAAAGGGAAACCAGTGGATGTGGTGTATTTGGACTCCCAGAAGGCATTTGACAAGGTGTCACATAAAAAGTTACTGCACAAGATAAAAGTTCACGGGGTTGGGGGTAATATATTAGCATGGATAGAGGATTGGCTAACTAACAGAAAACAGAGAGTCAGGATAAATGGTTCATTCTCTGGTTGGTAACCAGTAACTAGTGGGGTGCCGCGCGGATCAGTGCTGGGACCCCAACTATTTACAATCTATATTAACAACTTGGAAGAAGGGACTGAGTGTAACGTAGCCAAGTTTTCTGACGATACAAAGATGGGAGGAAAAGCAATGTGTGAGGAGGACATACAAAATCTGCAAAAGTACATAGAAAGCTAAGTGAGTAGGCAAAAATTTGGCAGATGGAGTATAATGCTGGAAAGTGTGAGGGTCATGCACTTTGGCAGAAAAAAATCAAACAGCAAGTTATTATTTCAATGGAGAAAGATTGCAAAGTGCCACAGTACAGCAGGACCTGGGGTACTTGTGCATGAAACACAAAAGGATAGTATGCAGGTACAGCAAGTGACCAGGAAGGCCAATGGTATCTTGGCCTTTATTACAAAGGGGATAGAGTATAAAAGCAGGGAAGTCTTGCCACAGCTATACAATGTATTGGTGAGACCACACCTGGAATACTGCGTGCAGTTTTGGTTTCCATATTTACGAAAGGATATACTTGCTTTGGAGGCAGTTCAGAGAAGGTTCACTATGTTGATTCCGGGGATGAGGGGGTTGACTTATGAGGAAAGCTTGAGTAGGTTGGGCCTCTACTCATTGGAATTCAGAAGAATGAGAGGAGATCTTATCGAAACGTATAAGATTATGAGGGAGCTTGACAAGGTGGATGCAGAGAGGATGTTTCCACTGATGGGGGAGACTAGAACTAGAGGGCATGATATTAGAATAAGGGGCCGTCCAATTAAAACTGAGATGAAGAGAAATTTCTTCTCTGAGGGTTGTAAATCTGTGGAATTCACTGCCTCAGAGAGCTGTGGAATCTGGGATATTGAATAAATTTAAGGCAGAAATAGACAGTTTCTTAACCGATAAGGGGTTATGGGGAGCAGACGGGGAGGTGGAGCTGAGTCCATGATCAGATTAGCCATGATCTTATTGAATGGCAGAGCAGGCTTGAGGGGCAGTATGGCCTACTCCTGCTCCTATTTCTTATGTTCTTATGTCCTTTCAAAATATAGCTCATATACATCAAAGCTGTGCTCATTAGAAAGTACCTATGAGGAAAAATGATTTTTTTTTAAAGCATTATTTTATCAGCTTGGTGGATACAACTTGTTGAGGGACAAATACTAAATAAAAGTACCTGTAGCTGTGGCTCTCAGAAACCATTCAACAGTCAAGAGATCAAAATTTGTTCTAATGTCCTTCACTTCCACCCTCCAACTGATCTGATTGGTCCTGAAAGAAAGAAACAAGACTTGCATTTATATGGCGACTTTCACGACCTCAGGACATCGTAAAATGCTTTGCCAACAATCAAATACTTTTGAAGTGTAGTCACTGTGGAAATGTAGGAAACGCGGCAACCTATCTGCACGCAGCAAGGTTCCACAAACGACAATGTGATAATGACCAGATAATCTGTTTTAGTGATGCTGGCTATTGGCGAGAACATCGAGGATAACTCCTTGCTATGAGTGTCAAAGGTACAGAGAGCACAGAATTCCTAAATTGCATTCTGGAGAATTTTTTAGCCAATACGTAGCAAGCCCAACAAGAGTGGGGGCAGTTCTGGATTTCATGTTAGGGAATGAAGCTGGGCAAGTGGAAGGAGCACCTGTGGGAGAGCGGTAGTTGTTACGTATTTAACTCTTTGTAACCTGCATGACTCCTGACAACCAGAGGGCCCACCTGTTGGAGTCCCAAGGGATCCCAGCATATAAGCAGGCCACCCACGAGTTACCTGCACTCTGGAATCTTATTAAAGAAGCTAAGGTCACCTTTGCTCTTTGTACACAGTACTCAGTTTCATCCTTTATTATGAGCGTACCAATTGGCGACGAGGTAACGAACAACCACGCGAAAATGCAAAGAACAGTTGGTATCCTGGAGAAGTTCTCAGAAGGTAACAATTGGGAGGCTCCGTGGAGAGACTCGACCAATACTTCATGGCCAACGAGCTGGAAGGCGACGAGAACGCTACCTCCTAACTGTCTGTGGGGCAACAACCTCTGGCCTCATGAATATCCTGGCCCCGGCAAAACCAACAGAGAGATCCTACAAGGAATTGTGTACGCTGGTCTGGGAGTACCTAAATCCTAAGGAAAGCGTTTTGATGGTGAGATATCTGTTCTACACGTGTCAATGATCGAAGGACCAGGAGCTATGTCACCGAACTAAGGCACCTCGCAGGACATTGTGAGTTTGAGAGATTCCTAGAACAAATGCTCAGAGACTTTTTTGTACTGGGCATTGGACATGAAACAATCCTTCGCAAACTGTTGCCTGTAGAAACTCTGAATCTAAGTAGAGGCATAACGATAGCCCAGGCATTTATGTCCACCAGCGACAACACCAAACAGATTTCGCAGAATAAAGAAGTTTCGGTCAGTACTGTGCATAAAGTAACATTGGTCTCGAGTAGAAATGTACACAGCAGGAAATACACACCGTCTCATGCCGGCTGCTGCGGCCCGACCTCAGATAACCCAGAGTCCGCCATCAATTGTTAATGCGAGGCAGTTAACACCTTGTTGGCGCTGCAGAGGTGATCATCGGCCCCATCAATGCCGCTTTAAGCACTATGGCCCCAAGTTTCCACACGCGGCAAAACAGGCGCCCCTCTGAGCTGGGCGCCCATTTTTCGCGCCAAAAACGGTGCCTGGAAAAAAAACGCGCTATTCTCGAGCGCTTTGCAGCTCAATGTCAGCTTGGCGCAGCACCCAGGGGGCGGAGCCTACCGCTCGTGCCGATTTTGTAAGTAGGAGGGGGCGGGTACCATTTAAATTAGTTTTTTTCCGTGCCGGCAACCCTGCGCGTGCGCGTTGGAGCGTTCCCGCACGCGCAGTGTGAAGGAAACATTGGCACTCGGCCATTTTTGTAGTTCTTTTGTAGCTGTTCAATTTTTAAAATTTTTTAATAAAACCACATTGCCCTTCCATGATCAGCACTGAGGCTTCTTGCAGCAGTGAGAAGGCTGGAGGAAGCCTCAGAAGTTGAGGCAGCCGTTTCCCGACGGGCCCGACCGATGGCAGGGGGGCCTCCCCCCCCCACCGCCGTCGGGAACGGCTGCCTCAACTTGTGAGGCTTCCTGCAGCCTTCTCCCTGCCTGAAAGGCCTGCCTGAAGCACTTTCACACAAGTAGGAACATGGTTTATTTAATCTTTTCTTTGCTTATAAATTTTTATTCAGGTTGGAATTATTTGTATAATATTTGTATAAGTATAACTAAGGATTTATTGTAGAATGTAATGACTTCCCTTCCCCCGCTCCCCCCCCCCCCACCCCACCTCGTTCTGGACGCCTAATTTGTAATCTGCGCCTGATTTTTTAATGTGTAGACAAGGTTTTTTCAGGCCTACAAAAATCTTCACTTGCTCCATTCTAAGTTAGTTTGGAGTACGTTTTCACTGTGGAAACTTTCAAATCAGGCGTCAGTGGCCGGACACGCCCCCTTTTGAAAAAAAAATTCTGTTCAAAAGTGGAACTGTTCTACATGACTAGAACTGCAGAAAACTTAAATGTGGAGAATTGCAATTTCTAAGATACACCGTTCTCCACCAGTTGCTCCTAAAAAAAATCAGGAGCAAATCATGTGGAAACTTGGGGCCTATGTGTGCAATGGTTGCAGAACAATGGGACGCCTCCAGCAAATGTGCAGGCAAGCTGCAAACCCTTCAAACCCTGCAAACCACCGTGTTGCAGAGGAAGATCGATCTACTGTGGATCAGGCTGAATTGGAGACTGGTACTGAGGAGGTACGAAATGCCCACCAATAATGTTGAAAGTTGAACTGACCGGTATTCCAATATCTATGGAGCTGGACACGGGCAAGTCAGTCCATAATGAGTAAAAACTCCTTCGACAGGCTGTGGGGCAAAAAGGCACACAGGCCCAAGCTAAGCCCCATTCACACCAAACTAAGGACTTACAACAAGGAACGATGGCAGTGCAGACGTCAAAGTCTCCTGTGACGGAGCAGTACACGAACTCCTGTTGTGGATTGTGCCAGGGGATGGCCCCACACTGTTTCGCAGAAGCTGGCTTGGAAAAGTCTGCTGGAACTGGGACGACATCCGAGCGCTTTTGTCCATCGACGACACCTCATGTACCCAGGTTCTGAGCAAGTTCCCATTGTTGTTTGAACCAGGCATTGAAGCTTCTCGGGGGCGAAAGTGCAGATCCATTTGGTTCCCGGTACGCGACCCATCCACCACAAGGCACGGGCGGTACCGTACATGATGCGTGAAAAAATGGAAATCGAGCTGGGACAGGCTGCAACGTGAAGGCATCATCGCGCCGGTGGAATTCAATGACTGGGCTAGCCCGATTGTCCCGATACTAAAGAAGGATGGCATGGTTAGAATTTGTGGGGACTATAAAGTAACGATTAACCGTTTTTCGCTGCAGGACCAGTACCCGCTACCCAAGGCAGACGACCTATTTGCGACGCTGGCTGGAGGGAAGACGTTCACCAAGCTGGACCTGACCTCGGCCTACATGACACAGGAGCTGGAGGAGTCTTCGAGAGGCCACACCTGCATCAACACGCACAAAGGTCTGTTTATCTGCAACCGGTGCCCGTTCGGGATTCGATCAGCCGCGGCGATCTTCCAGCAAAACATGGGGAATCTGCTTAAGTCAGTTCCTTGTACAGTGATTTTCCAGGACGACATATTGGTTATAGGTCAGGACACCATGGAGCACTTGAAGAATCTGGAAGAGATTCTTGTGTATGGAGGAAGAGTCAGACTGAACACTGTGAGCTCAAAGTAAAGTGTGACCTTAGTCTTTTATTGCAGGTCTCCAGAGTACCTCTCCAACCTGTGAAGCATCCTTAAATACCTGTGCTGCCAAGGGATTATGGGATCCCTTGGGACTCAGGGGGATGAGCCTTCTGGTAACTGTACAGAGTAAATACAAGTTTACATATATAACAGTTCTTATTCGGTTGGATCGCGTGGGGCTCAGGTTGAAATGCTCGAAGTATGGCAGAGGACGTTGAGTTCTTGGGAAGAATCATCGCAGTAGATGGCATCAGACCCACCGATGCCAAGACGGAGGCCATCAAGAATGCGCTGCGACCACAGAACATGACAGCTGCGGTCATTCCTGAAACTCCTTAAATATTTTGGTAATTTCCTGTCTGGGTTAAGCACCCTGCTAGAACTCCTACATGCGCTACTGCGCAAGGGAGACGACTAGGTATGGGGGAATTCACAAGAAGCTGCCTTTAAGAAAGCTAGAAATCTGTTGTGTTCAAACAACCTGCTAGTCCTGTGTAACCCTTGTAAATGATTAATGCTAGCTTGCGAAGCGTCATCATACGGGGTCAGGTGTGTGTTACAACAGGCTAATGAATCGGGGATTTTGCAACCGGTCGCTTATGTGTTCAGGAGTTTGTCCAAGGCCGAAAGGGCCTACAGCATGATTGAAAAAGAGGCTCTGGCATGCGTCTACGGGGTAAAAAAATGCGCCAGTACTTATTTGGCCTCAAGTTTGAGCTTGAAACTGACCACAAGCCGTTCATATCACTGTTCTCTGAGAGCAAAGGGATTAATACCAATGCCTCTGCCCGCATCCAAAGATGGACGCTCACGCTGTCGGCATACAACTATGTAATGCGCCACAGACCGGGCACAGAGAATTGCACAGATGCTCTTAGTCAGCAGCCATTGCCCACCGCCGGGGTGGAAATGGCACAGCCAGCAGATTTGCTCATGGTCATGAAGGCATTCGAGAATGAGAAGTCCCCCGTTACGGCCCGTCAGATCAGGATCCACCCAGGTATCGTAACGATGAAAGCCATAGCCAGATCCCATGTGTGGTGGCCCGGCATTGACTCAGATTGAGAGTCATGCATGCGCCAGTGCAACACTTGCTTTCAGCTGAGCAATGCACCCAGAGAGGCACCACTAAGTTTGTGGTCGTGGCCCTCAAAACCGTGGTCGAGGATCCATGTAGACTCTGCGGGCCCATTTCTAAGCAAAATGTTTTTGGTTGTCGTGGACGCTTACTCAAAATGGATTGAATGTGCAATAATATCTGTAAGCACGTCCAAGGCCACGATTGAAAGCCTACGGGCCAAGTTTGCCACGCACGGCTTGCCTGATGTCCTAGTCAGCGACAATGGGCCGTGCTTCACCAGTGCTGAATTTAAGGAATTCATGACCCGCAACAGGATCAAACACATCACATCTGTCCCGTTCAAGCCCGCATCCAACGGCCAGGTGGAACGGGCAGTTCAGACCATCAAGCAAAGCTTGAAACGTGTGTCGGAAGGCTCCCTGCAGACCCGGCTGTACCGCACCAGACCCCACTCACTCACCGGGGTTCCCCAGCCAAGCTGCTCATGAAAAGGGCGCTTAAAACAAGGCTCTCTCTGGTCCACCCTGATCTCTATGATCACGTGGAGGGCAAGCGGCATCAACAGAGTGTGTACCATGACCGCGCAAATTTGTTATGTGATATTGAGTTCAATGATCCCTTGTTTGTGCTCAATTATGGACATGGTCCCAAATGGCTTGCTGGCATGGTCACAGCCAAAGAGGGGCGTAGGGTGTTTCAAGTCAAACTGGCCAATGAACAAACGCACAGAAAACATTTGAACAAAATCAAATTGCGGTTCACCAACAGCTACAAACAAACTGGAGAGGACACCACCAACTTTGACCCTCCAACACACACACAAGTGGCAACTGACATCATGGTTGACCACGAAACCGAACTCATCATCACCAGCAGCCCGGCAAGACCGGCTGCCCAACAGCCCAGTGAAGAATTGACCAACCCACCCACACCTGCATTTGTACCGAGACGATTGACAAGGGAGTGTAAAGCCCCAGATCATCTCACCTTGTAAATAAGTGTACTGTTGACATCACGGAGGAGTGATGTTATGTATTTAACTCTTTGTAACCTGCATGACACCTGATTACCAGAGGGCCCACCTGTTGGAGTCCCAAGGGATCCCAGCATCCCTTGGGAGCACAGTATATAAACAGGCCACCCACGAGGTACCTGCACTCCGGAATCTTATTAAAGGAGCTAAGGTCACGCTTGCTCATTGTACACAGTACACAGTTTCATCCTTTATTATGAGCGTACGAGTAGTGATCATAATTCAATTAGTTTTAACCAAATTATGGATAAGGACAAAGAAAAAACAGGAGTAAAGGTTCTAACTTGTGGGAAGCCAATTTTACTAGACTGAGAAGAGATTTAGCAAAAGTGGACTGGAAACAGTTACTTGAAGGTAAATCAGTGTCAGAGCAGTGGGAAGCATTCAAGAGGGAGGTACTTGGGTTTTTTTTTGGCCCATATAGCAGTGCCTGGTCTCCAGTCGCCTTAGACCCCCTTGCCACTGGATCAAGACCTTGCTCAGCTAAGCCCGTGCAACAACCGCCCCATGTTAAAAGAACTCGTGCACAGGCATCTTCCACTCCGTTAACATGAAGCTCGAGGCCTGGAACATCAGGACCCTCATGGACAACCCCAACAGCGACAGACCGGAACGCCGCACCGTCATAGTTGCCTGGGAACTTAGACGCTTTGACATCGACATCGCCGCCCTAAGAATCAAGCGCAGACAGCGGAAAGAGCGTGCGGCAAACCAGCGTTCACCCACCCCTTCCCTCAATGACTATCTGTCCCATCTGTGACAGAGTCTGTGGCTCTCGTATTGGACTGTTCCGCCACCAAAGAACTCACTTCAGGAGTGGAAGCAAGTCTTCCTCGATTCCAATGCCTATGATGATGACATGGAGTTCAGGGTAAACATGTTCCTACAAAGAAGGGTAGAACTGCCAAATGTAGAGTCCCCTGGATGACGAGGTGCATACAGGGTAAGATAAGGCAAAAAAGGGAAGCCTATTTCAGATATCGTGAGCTCAATATTGCAGAAAGCCTAGAAGAGAATAGAAAGTGCAGGGGTGAAATTAAGAAATAAATTAGCAAAGCAAAAAGAGGGCATGAAAAAATACTGGCAAGTAGAATCAAAGAAAACCCAAAGATATTTTACAATTAAATAAAGAGCAAGAGGATAATGAAGGAAAGAGTTGGGCCTATTGGAGACCAAAATGGTGATCTATGCGTGGTGGCGGACAATATGGGTAAGGTACTTAACGAATACTTTGCGGCTGTCTTCACAAAAGAGGAGTCCAACGCTGATGTTGAAGTTCAGGAGGAACAGAGTGAAATATTGGGTGGGATAAACATAGTAAAAGAGGAAGTTTAGCGTCCTTCAAAGTAGATAAATTGCCAGGACTGGTTGAAATATATCCAAGGCTGTTAAAAGACACAATGGTGGAAATTGCGGATGCTCTGACCATCATTTTTCAATCCTCCCTAGCTGCAGGAGTGGTGTCAGAGGATTGGAGAACTGCTAACATTGTATCATTGTTTAAAAAGGGAGGAAGGGATAAACCGAATAATTACAGGCCAGTTAGTTTAACCTCAGTGGTGGGCAAATTATTGGAATCAATTCTGAAGGACAGTATAAACCTTCATTTAGAAAGACACCGATTAATCAAGGTCAGTCAGCATGTATTTGTAAAGGGAAGGTCGTGTCAGACAAACTTCATTGAGTTCTTTAAGAAGATAACGAGGAGGGTCAATGGGGGCAGTGCCTTTGATGTAGTTTATATGGATTTTAGCAAGGCTGATCAAAAAAGTGAAAGCCTGTGGGATCCAAGGGAGAGTGGCAAATTGGATCCAAAATTGGCTCAGTGGCAGGAAGAAGAGGGTAATAGTTGATGGGAGCTTTTCTGACTGGAAGGTTGTTTACAGTGGTGTTCCATTGGGCCAGTACTTGGTCTTACTTTTTGTAGTATATATTAATGATTTAGACTTAAATGTAGGGGGCATGATAAAGAAATTTGCAGATTATACAAAAATTGGCCGTGTGGTTGACAATGAGGAGGAAAGCTCTAGACTGCAGGAAGATATCGATGAACTGGTTAGTTGGGGAGAAAAGTGGCAGATGGAAAAATGTACGGTAATGCATTGCGGGAGAGGCAACAAGGCAAGGGAATACACAATAAATGAGAGGATACTGAGAGGTGTGGAAGAACAGAGGGACCTTGGAGTATATGTCCACAGATCCTTAAAGGTAGCAGGACAGGCCGATAAAGTAGTTAAAATGTGGAATGCTTTCCTTAGCTGAGGAATAGAATATAAGAGCAGGGAGGTTATGCTAGAACTGTATATAACATTAGTTAGGCCACAGCTTGAGTACTGCATGCAGTTCTGGTCACCACATTACAGGAAGGATGTGATTGCACTAGAAAGAATGCAGAGGAGATTTACGAGGATGTTGCCAGGACTGGAAAACTTTAGCTATGAGAAAAGATTGGATAGGCTGGGGTTGTTTTCCATGGAACAGAGGAGGCTGAGGGGAGATTTAATTGAGGTGTCTAAATTTATGAGGGGCCTGGATAGGCAGGACCTATTTCCCTTAGCAGATGGGCCAATAACCAGGGGGCATAGATTTAAAGTAGTTGGTAGGAGGATTGGAGGGGAGATGAGGAAACATTTCTTCACCCAGAGGATGGTGGGGTCTGGAACTCACTGTCTGAAAGGGTGGTCGAGGCAGAAACCCTCATCACATTTAAAAACTACTTGGATGTGCACTTGAAGTGCCGTGAACTACAGGGCTACGGATTTAGTGCTGGTAGGTGGGATTAGGCTGGGTAACTCTTTTTCGACCGGCACAGAAACGATGGGCCAAATAGCCTACTTCTGTGTCGTAATTTTCTATGATTCTATGCTCCTCTTCAAAAAAGTGCCATGGGATTTTTTGCATTCACCTGAGAGGGCAGACGGGGGCTCAGTTTAACATCTCATCCAAAATACGGCCTGCCAATAGTGCAGCACTCCCTCAGCACTGCACTGGAGTATCAGCCTGGATTTTTGTGCTCAAGGAGTGGGACTTGAGCCCACAACCTGCTGACTCAGAGAAGAGGGTGCTACCCACTGAGCCATGGCTGTCAATGTCTGTCTGTGCCTTCTAACTGATCTGTTTGCTATTCCCTTGACAAGCTGCAATCCCAGTGAAAAAGGCTGAATTTCTTGTGAGACCGTGACAAGCTGACATATGGGATGAACAGCGGACTGTCATGTATGCTGTTTAATGCATGCCTTATTAATATTTGTGCCTGGGGATATGTAAGATTATTGTTTATTACCCAGCTTAACCCATTGCTTCTTTTTCACACAGTCAATCCATACCCCTTGGCTCCTGCACCTAAATTGTTTGAATAGAACAAGAAACATCAGATTTCCATTGGGTTCTTTTCTTGCTTCTCAGTCAGTTAATTTCTTTCATTTTTAGACCTGAACTGGCTGCACACTGTCACCCTGATGGATGCTGGCATTTAATATCTACTCAACAGTTTGCAATGGGCCAGCGACCTGCAACCAATTATTGGTGCTCGTGTTACTTTCAAGAGTGTCAATACTGACTTTTGTCATTGAGTTATTATATTTCCCAATTGAATACTTACAAGATCAGTTCGAAAGAAGAACTGAAAGCTGTTAGAACCAAATACTTAGAGAAAATCTAAATTATTCAACGTAAATAGGACTTTTTGTGTTACATAATACATTGAGAAAGCTAACTTCATTCAGCCTGAATGAACAGCGCAATTTAATATATTACCAGTGGATTAGTTGTAGTGTGTTTTCTTTTATTCACGAGATGTGAGCGTCGCTGGCAAGGCCAGCATATATTGCCCATCCCTAATTGCCTTTGAGAAGGTGGTGGTGAGCCGCCTCCTTGAACCGCTGCCGTCCGTGTGGTGAAGGTACTCCCACAGTGCTGTTAGGGAGAGAGTTCCAGGATTTTGACCCAGCAATGATGGTGGAACATCAATATATTTCCAAATCAGGGTGGTGTGTGATCTGGAGGGAAACTTGCAGGTGATGGTGTTCCTCTGCACCTGCTGTCCGTGTCCTTCTAGTTGGTAGAGGTCTCGGTTTTTGCAGGTGCGACTCAAGAAGCCTTGGCGAGTTGCTGCAGTGCATCTTGTAGATGGTACACACTGCAGCCACGGTGTGCCGGTGGTGGAGGGAATGAATATTGAAGGTGGTAGATGGGGTGCCAATCAAGCGGTCTGCTTTGTCCTGGATGGTGTCGAGCTTCTTGAGTACTGTTGGAGCTGCACTCATCCAGGCAAGTGGAGAGTATTCCATCACACTCCTGACCTGTGTCTTGTAGATGGTGGAAAGGCTTTGGGGAGTCAAGAGGGGAGTCACATGCCGCAGACTATGCAGCCTCTATGTAATATTAATGCCTTGATGTTCCATTAGGATGCTGAGATTTTCAGTTTGTTGGTTAACCAGGACTTCACACGTGCTCCTTGCGAAACCGCTAAAGGCCAAAACTGCCAAAGAATCCCCATCCAATTTATCACCGCCATTGGATCATTTGTTGAAAGGGACCTCATGTCTTTTTTTTTACAAAAGTCTTAATTTTATTCTCTGCTTTAGAGACCATTTCATCAAGGTGTGCTGTCCAACAACATTTGCCACTTTACTCTGAGAAGTAATGCAAAGAAATGTGTATTCACTGCAAGACCGTCGCAGTTAATAGGAATAGATAGTTCACGCCTGTAATGTATTTGCTTCATGGGTTCTTTGCTTAAGAATTCATAGCAACCCATTGCTATTAAGAACTAGTTGGTTTATTAGCAAAAGGTTTAACAATCACACTACACATTACCAGTTCATCCAGCAGACTCTCAACCACCTGCCTAATCATGGATCCCTCGAACCCAACTGGCTGGAGTTTTATTGAGTCTTGTGAACATTACGTAACTGGCTAAGCCACTCCCAACTCAGCAACTCCACAACTATTTTAAAATAAACAGATAAAGCCGAGTGCCCCCTTATTAAAGGGACACTAGAATCAACAGCTCTACAACTATTTTAATTGTGACATTGAGCCAAGTGCCCCCTTTTGTAAGGGCATCAAAACCCACAAATTAACAAATAAACATTGAAGGGAACATTGCAAATCAAATAAAAATTCTGTTCCTTTCTGTAATGATGCACTCCAGTCCCTCCGGTGCCCACCTCTCACGGAAGGCTGCGAGCGTACCTGTAGAAACCGTGTGCTCCATCTCCAGGGACACCCTGGTGCACACTTAACCGCGGAAGAGAGGCAGGCAGTCAGGCTGAATGACCACCTCAACCATCCTCTGCCTCAACATCTCTACAAACCTGTGAGTATACTTGCAGGTGCATACATTACAACAACCACAGTACCATTTGGTCATCTGGAAAGAAGTGCACGGTGTGAGACTGAGCTTGAGGAGAAGAGGAAGGAGGTGGTTTGAAAAAGGGGCACAGTTATTGTGCATCCCTAGTTGCCCTGAGAAGTGATGGTGGACATTGTCCTTGAACTGCTGCAGTCCTTGTGCGCAGTGCCCCAGGATCCTTGAATTTCTCCAAACCTGCCTCTTGTGCGTTGTCCACTTCCCAAACCCCACCATTGGCCACCGTGTGTTGAGTCATCTGGGCCCTAAGCTCTGAAATTCTTTCCTTAAACCTCTCTGTCTTTCCACCTCTTTCTCCTGTAAGACCCTCCTTAAAATCTAACTTTTTAACCAAGCATTTAATCACCCATCCTAATATCTCCTCCTTTGGCTCAGTGTCAATTTTTGTCCAATTACGCTCCTGTGAAACGCCCTGAGATGTTTTCCTACGTTGAAGGCGCTATATAAATGCAAGTTGTTGCTGTTGCTGTACAGGAACAGCTTGGCTAAGTCTAGTGTGCAGGTATTCAATGCTGCAGCCTGGATGTTATCAGGGCCCAGACATAGCCTTTGCTTGTCCAGTGCACTCCACTGCTTCTCAATGTGGTGTTTCACTTTCTACCTGCATTTTCTTCAGACAAGTTCTGACTATCTGTTTGATAAAGATTCAGAGTGCTCTGGCAATACAAAGGGCTAAATGTCAGCTGTGGCTCAGTGGGTAGCACACTGCCCCCCGTGTCGGAAGGTTGTGGGTTCAAAACCTACTCCAGGGACTTGAGCACATAAATCTAGGCTGACACTCCAGTGCAGTACTGAGGGAGTGCTGCACTGCCGGAGGTGGCGTTTTTCAGATGAGCTGTTAAACCAAGGCCCCATCTGCTCTCTCCGGTGGATGTAAAAGATCCCCTGGCACTATTTCAAAGAAGAGCAGAAGAGTTATCCCTGATGTCCTGGCCAATATTTATCCCTCAATCAATATAACAAAAACAGTTTATCTAGTCATTATCACATTGCTGTTTGTGGGAGCTTGCTGTGCGCAAATTGTCTGCCGCGTTTCTCACATTACAACAGTGACTGCATTTCAAAAAGTATTTCATTGACTGTAAAGCGCTTTGAGACGTCTGGTTGTCGTGACAGGTTCTGTATAAATGCAAGTCTTTCTTAAATAGATGTGTTATTCTGAACTCCAGTAACATTTACCAATCTCATTAAATCTTTAAGGTTAAAGTCTGGGACTGAAACTCCATATAAAGTTAGACAATATCTGAAGTGATGAACTTTCAGCTTCAATATCAAAGTTTTATAATGATGAAAATCTTCAGTATATTGATGTATATACTAAATGAAACACCAAGGCTTTCATTGAATCATCTGAAGTCTTTTGATCAATCATTTGCCTCCATCCTTGAGGAAAGAAAATACTACTTTTAAATTAAGAGCGCAAAATACAAGAGAAAGTATTCAAGTTCATCTTTCCTTCTGCTCCCATGGTGTGGCACCCTTGTACGTTGACTTTTTCAAAGGGTAGCATTCTACTACGAACATGAAACAGGCTGTTACACAAGTGACTCGCTCACTGACATAGTGACCCTTTCTTGAAACAAGTGGGTACCGTTTTATTGGTTTCTCAAAACCACCAAATAGTTCCTTATATCCAGTGACAACTCCACCGACCTTTGAAATTGATCTCCATTTGCTAAAAATCAATCTCCCTTACAATCCTGCATCACGATTTTTTTCAATCATCCGAGCTCTTCACGCATTCCGGGTCAATTTGGGTCCGGAGAAATTGATGCACTAAAGAGCAACAAGAGGCCATTGTTGAAATGTGGGTTCTGGGTCCTGGGAGATCTCCTGCAGGTTTGTAGTTCCGAAAGGTACAGGGGAATAAGTAGTAGTGACACTAGTGCTGTTATTGTCAGACGCGATGAACGTCAGAGTAGGAGGCCGTTCAGCCACTCGAGCCAGTTCTGCCATTCCGTCAGATCATGACCGATCGCAACCTGAACTTCATTTCCACACTTTTGATCCATATCCCTAGATATAGATGTGGGGGTGGTAACCAAGGCGAGGAGGGACTTCCTGCGTGCGGCGTGGAGATCCCGCCCAGGCCGCGAAATTGGGGTTACCGCCCCCAAGAGGAAGTGGAGCGCAATGTCGGGCTCTCCACATCCTCTCTGGATAGGGACTGGGGTGGTAAGCGCGCAGATTTTCCAGCACTACACGGCCTCTCTGCATAGTGCTGGTGCCAGCACAAGGCCATCCTCTTCCATTAAAGGGGAGGGCATGTTGCGAGCTCTGCAGTAGGGCGAGGGGCCTCCACTAGGCCACCAGGGATATGGGATGCCGTGGCCACAGCCCGAAACAGAAGCGGAGTGCCGGGTTGCTCCATCGCAGCACGGACCCTGCAACATTGACAAAGGCAGGCCGGACCGATAATCGTGCAGGAAAAAAAAATAGTGCTGCACACCTCCCCTTTACTTTTCGCCCTGCGAGCGGAGTGGGGCCCAGTTCGAGACCAGTTAGGCTGGCACTGACATCGCCCGCGACAGCCTCACGGCGTGTTACCCAAATTCCTCTGCGGGTTGATGACATCGCCATGGCCGGCGCAACAGCCCAGGGAGCTATCGGTGGGAGTGGGACACTGCTGGTTTGTGCCTTCGCTAACTTCCGCGCAATTTCGTGGGAAACAGTCATGCCCCTCCCGGACGAGAAATCGTTTGCACACCATTAGCGCCTCCATGGGCTAATAGGAGGCACAAGCAATGCCAATTCCTCCCCCACGATGTTCAGCTGACCTCTAGCATGAGAATTATCTCCAGTACGCCTTTATTGACACCAACACCTTGGCTCCCCGTGCTTGCAAACATCGCACCACCACACCGACACGACGCGAATACACAGTCTGCAGCGAAGACAACCACTACACCAGCAAAGACATGCCGATCCAGGCAGACCTACCACCAACCCATCTCAAATCTAAAAGGGCATTTTGGACTGTTGCCGAAGCCCTTCAGTGATCTCCCCTCAGTCTTCATGATCGATGGTGAAATGCTTGGAAGAACTGCGACATACGGAATGGATTCCGTATAGATGACCCCACAGTACAGCCTGAAGGATTAAACATTCCTCGCAAACAGAGGACAACCATCAACCACCTCACAACCGGTCATAGTAGATGCTGCCACCTTCTCCATAGGTGGAAGATTAAAGCATCCCCATCATGCGACTGTGGAGCTCCTAATCAGACCCGAGAACACATCATTGAGCGCTGCCCTCAGAGGAAATTTGCAGGCAGCCTACAAGATATTCACGCTGTTACACCAGAAGCTTTGGCCTGCATATCCATCTTGGATATTGACGTTTGATTTGCCTTGCTACTACCATACAAAAGAAGAAGATCCCTAGATAACCTTAACTAACAAAAAATAATCGACCTCCGTCTTAAAAGCTTCAGTTGATCCCCAGCATTCACAGCCATTTGGTGCAGAGAACTCCAGATCTCCACTACCTTCATGTAAAAAAAAAAAAGTGCTTCCTGATTTTGCTCCTGAATGGCCTAGGTCTAATTTTCAGATTGTGCTCCCTTGTGGACCCTCCCGGCCCCCACCACCAGAGGAAATAATTTCTCTGTATCCCTGTCGAAACTCTTTATCATTGGAAACACCTCAATTAGATCATCCCTCAGCCTTCCTAATTCAAGGGAATACAAGTAAAGTTTATGTAGCCAGGCCTGGTATCATTCTGGTGAATTTGTACTGTTGCTCTTCCAAGGCCAATATATCCTTCCTGAGGTATTGTGCCCAGAACTGAATGCAATAGTCCAGATGGGGTCTGACCAAGGCTCTACAACTGAAGCATAATTTCCTCCCCTTTCAGATGAGACGTTAAACTGAGACCCCGTCTTCTCTCTCAAGTGGACATAAAAGATCCCATGGCACTATTTTGATGAAGAGCGGGGAGTTTTCCCCAATGTCCTAGCCAATAGTTATCTCTCAATCAACATAACAAAAAAAATGACCTGGTTATTATCATATTGCTGTTTGTGGAGCTTGCCATGTGCAAATTGGTTGCCATCTTTCCTACATTACAACAGTAACTACACTTCAAAAAGTGCTTCATTGGTTGTAACATGAAAGGCACTATATAAATTCCAAGTCGTCATCATCTTTCTATTCCAGCCCCCTCGAGATAAAGGCCAAAAATTCTATTAGCCCCTCTGATTACTTTTTGTACCTGTCCGCTAGTTTTTACCTACATAGACGTCCAAATCCCTTTTGCTACCTCCACAATTCTGAGTTTTTCATCACTTAGAAAATGCTCTGATCTATCTTTCTCCAATCCAAAGTGGATGATCTCATATTTTCCCACATTGAACTGCATCTGCCACAGCTTAGCCCACTTACTTAATCTATCAATGTCCCTTTGCAACTTCCTGCTCTAAACTACGCAACTTACTGTGCCTCCAAACTTTGGGTCTTTGATATTACGTAGGGTTAGATATGATATACGACACTGTAACAGGCCATTCGACCCATGCCAGCTTTTATGCTCCACTCAAGCCTCCTCCCGTCTTTCCTCATCTAAATCTATCAGCATAACCCTATATTCCCTTCCCCCTTGTAGGTTTGTCTAGCCTCTCCTGAAATGCATCTGTACTATTCACTTCAACTATTCACATTCTCACCACTCTTTGGGTAAAGACGATTCTCCTGAATTCCCTGTAGGATTTCTTATATTGATGGCCTCTAGTTACGCTCTTCCCCACAAGTGGAAGCATCCTCTCTCTATCCACTCTATCAAAACCTTTTCATAATTCATAATATCTAGACGCAATTAAATCTCACAAAACTAGAAAGTCCTGCCAAAAACTTTGAATCCATCAGAGTGTCGAGGATGGTGCTGAACCTCGTATCAAAGGTTGTTCAAAGCTGATCCTCACACAGGATTCAGCCGGATGGTTTTTAAAATAAATATATACTGTCGAGAAAATCATTGCTCAATTAGTGTTCAAGCTTGTGGTTTCAGAATAGCTCCCAGCAATTGCTGCACTTTTAGTGTGTGTAGCAACAAGAAGAGTTATCAGTTTATCGCTTGACATTTCACATTTGCGATCTTCCTGTGGGTTTCTATAAATTGATATTTGGGGATGGACATTTTGAAAGCAGCAAGCTGATCTTGACATTTCAAACTATCCCAATCGTTTTTGGAGCAGATGTTTCTCTGGGTACATTGGATTCTTTACATGACAGCTACGGGCTGCTGGGAGAGAGAAATCATTCAGCAGTGACAGCTGCACAGACGCAATGAAGTCCTTCCAACCCAGGGGGGGGCGGCAGGAAACAGAAAGGAACTTTCCCCGTTACCCTAACAAGCTGTTGGTCGCTCTCTCCTGTGATAATAATTATGTCTTCCCCATTTAAAGGAAACAATCACTTGGAATAGATATTAACGATATCCTCACTATGAAGCAGCCCATTTGCTGATGAACTCCTGTTGAACTAAGCTTCAGTGCTGCAGAATAAAATCAATGCAAATTCTGTGATAAATTTACATTTTATTTGCATGTACACATCAGGTTTAATCAATTTACATTGCATCCATGTAGTTCTTCATACACTGATACCTTGCATGGGTGTATTCAATGTTGTGGCATATGCACAGACTAAATAAATAAGGTGATTAAATTATGATTGGGTTCTGATGTTACTACTCTAGCAGACTTTTAAGCGTTGTCATCGTGAACAGGATAGTGGGACTTTTTTTTACGAACAATGACGGACAGGTAAAGACCCTCTGATACATCGAGCCTGTCCCACATAATTGCGATACCTTGTGTATCACAATATATACACTCTCCAACCCATGTGATCGTCTGGGAGAGGCCAAAGAAAACAGGGTAATATGGGGAATAAAATCTGGGAAATTCCTCTCTGACCTATCAAGGCGATCAAAAATAGTCCAGGACATCACTCTGGCCCTGAATTTCCTTCCACACCTACTTTCTGTAAGAGGTGATCTCCACTCTAGCCAGAAACAGGTCCAGCTCTCACTTGAAGGAAGTCAGCGAGTCCACATCTATCACATGAGACGACGGCTTGTTCCAGAGGTCCACTATTCTCTGGGAAAAGAGCCACCCTCTGGCATCTAACCTACATATGGCTTTACATAACTTAAATTTGTGACCACTAGTCCTCCCTAACCTATTTAAGTGGATCAAACCGTCAACTGGAACACAATCTATTCCCTTCATTAACTTATAAACCGCTGTCAGATCAGCTCCAAGTCTACTCTATTTAAAGTGTAGAGTCCCAATTCTTTTAGCCTATCTTGATAACTAAGATGCTTTAAACTGTGAATTAGTCTGGTGGCTCTCCTCTGCACCCTCTCCAAAGCCTCAATATTGCCTGCCTTGTGAGGAGGCCAAAACTGGACACAAGTGCGACCTGACCAAGGTCTGTCCTGCAAATTGGTGAGAAGTTCATCTTAAAACATATATTGAACAGATCTCTTCCTAGACAATGGCAAGAGTGATATTTGGGAAAGAGCACATGTTAGATTCCCAACATCCAATTTCTACCATGCTCTGTTATTTCAAGGCTATAATTTTGGGTTGGTTGGAGCAGCTTCTCACCTCGGAGAGGAGTCACCCCCAACCAGCTCTTGTGTGCCTCCTTGTGGCTGGTTATAAAGCAGCAGGAGCTGAGGCCTCTGAGCAAGTCGCCTGCCTCACCCCCTGGCCAAAGATGCTGCTGCTACAGGGAAACCGCACAGAAGGTAGAAGAAGGAAAATAAATCAATAATTTGTGGACTGCTAAGATTTCTGTAACTCAATCAATTAGAGTAAGGTCGGTCATCTTTAGGGCAAATTAGACTTATAAATGTCACAGTGATTGAAAATGTCACACGTTGAGAAAATGAGAACATGTTGACATTGCAAATATCATTTGTTTCAAAAAATGGAAATTGCAAATGTATTTTCAGTGGCCTCAGTCTCTTCTGTTAGAATATTTTTTATTTTCTTTGAGGCACTGGGCAGATGGCAATCTTCACTGGTGGTAATCTAGCATTAATTGCCCACATGTGATAGAAGCATCAATGGAATGAAGATAGGGTGGGTTCTGTAAAGGGTAGGCAATCCGTTCCTCCAGATTACTACCCAGCTGGTGCAAGACACATATCTATCCCGTGGAGTTTAAATCCCTTCTGTGGATAATTTTAGTGAAAATGCTGAAGTGAGTATCAGAATATGATTGGAAAAGAGACTGTATTTTACATAGGATTACTTGGGCATACAGCACAAAAACAGGGCATTCAGCCCAACCAGTCCATGCCAGCATTTATGCTCCACTCGAGCCTCCTCCTGTCTTTCCTCATCCAACTCTATCAGTATAACCCTCTATTCCCTTCTCCCTCATATGTTTGTCCAGCCTCCCCTTAAAGGCATCTATACTATATGCTCCAATCACTCCCTGTTAACTTTTGAGGAGCTTAGCTTTTTAAAAAATGTTTACCGTTTCATGACAATAGGAGAACTTTCACCCTCGAGTACTGACAACATTGCTTCAGCGTTGTCTGTGTTTTGTGTTCTGGCTCTCACTGCCTGTAGAATATGGGTAGGTTTTCACACCAGAGGATGAGGAGATAAAAGAAGTTGGAAAAAAGTATTTTCTTGTCAATATTATTCCTTTTTTAGTCTTGCACTTCGTGATCATGATGCAATTGGTAGACTTTGAAGGTTATAATTAGATAAGATCAATGGAGGAGAAAAAATCTGAAAACTGGTGAAATCTTCAACCTGCAAGATGATGATTCACTCTGTGAAGTGGTTGGCTCCTTTGCTGTTGAAATTATATTTACACTCGGGTAGGCATTCCCTAATGTGCATTAAGTGTTGTGCTTTTGATTTGCAAGATGCAAGCACTTGAAATAAATATTTGAAGCGATTCCTCTTTGAAAGCAAAGATGAACTTTGTACAAGCAGTGGCTCACAGATGTACATTTATTATCTGGCAGCAAATCAACAAGTTGGAGATCAGACTAATTTTTCCTTCACTCCTTCCGTCAATGCTCAGATACATTCTGCAGAACGTGAGAATTTTATCTGCAGAAATGTGACTGCGAGAGTTCCTTCATTGCGACTGTTTTATGTATAATTTGCCTTCTGAAGTTCTGCTAATGACCATAAGCTCTGTCACGGAGATGGATTTTAATGAGGATCTTAAAGGAGGAGAAGTCACTGCAGAGGCGGAGGGATTTCCATAACATGGTGCTTAGGTGGCTGAAAGCAAGGTCACCAATGGTGGGGTGAAGGGAGGTGAGATCTACAAGAGGCCAGAGTTGGAGGAATGAAGAGCTCAGGGGCGGGAGGGGGGTGGCATTTAGGAACATAAATGGTATTTAGCCCCCTTGAGCCTGTTCCGCCATACACTTAGATCACGGCTGATCTGTATCTTAACTCCATTTACCTGCCTTGGTTCCATATCTCTTAATACCTTTAGCTAACAAAAATCTATCATTCTCAGATAGATTGTAGAGCTGGAGGAGTTTAAAGATATAGAGAGGGGAGAGGCCATACATAACGATTTTAAATGTAATATATTGGCCCCCAGTCGATCAGCAAGTACAGCAATGATGGGTAAACAAAACTTGATCGGATCGGATATAAACAGCAGAGTTTTGGATGAGCTGAAAATTACAGAAGGAGGAGGATGCAAGGCTGGCCAGGAGAGCATTGGCATGGTCAAGACTGGAGGTGACAAAGACATGGATGAGGGTTTTGGCAGCAGATGAACTGAGGTAGAAGAGGATGAGGAAGAATAATGCACCGGGCTCGCAATCCCATCGGATGTAATTTGTAGCTTTGGTACGGGCTGCTTCAGTGCTGTGGCAGGGATAGAAACCTGACTGGAGAATTCCAAACAGCGGAGCGATGGGAAAGATGGGCATGGGCATTACGTCCAAGTTGTTTGGAGAGGAAAGGGAGGTTGGAGATGGGGCGGAGAGTTTGCAAGACTTGGGGCCATTTTGAACATCCCCGTGCTGCCCAAACTCACTGATGGTTATTTCATTTAATTACAAAAAGTGGCTACAGGTGGTATCAACTAAGCTGTTCCCTTTCTGAAATGTTGAATCTCATTAAACCAGGATTAATGAGCTGGCAGGGATGGTTTTTTGTTCCTGATGTTCTTCTGAAAGGTCAGATGAGGAGTTTTGAACAGGGGAGCTTTCATTTCAGGCAGCTAGAGTTAGCACAACACTTTCATATCTGGTACCTACGATTAGACACACAGTAACGGTATGGATACATTCATATAGTGGTCATGTTACTTGACTAATGATCCAGTGAATGCAAGTTAAAATCCCACTATGGCTGTTTGAGAGTTTGAATTCAGTTTTTTTTAATCTGGAAATAAAAAACTGATTCATCCCTATCTCGCCCTTCCCTATCTCTGTAACTTTCTCCAGCCCTACCCTGGTCCAATTCTGGTCTCTTGTGCAAGCCTGATTAGAATTGCTCTGCCATTTGATGACAGTGCCTTTAACTGCCCAGGCCCTAAGCTCTGGAATTTCCTCCCTAAACCTCTACGTCTGTTTCTTCCTTTTAAGACGCACTTAAAACCTACCTCTTTGATCAAGCTTTTGCTCATCTGTCCAAATATCTCCTTATATGGCTCGATGTCAACTATTCTTTGGTAACGCTCCTATGAAGCATGTTGGGAGGTTTTACTATGTTAAAGGCACTATAGAAATGAAAGTTGTTATATTCGTAAAAGCGACCATGAAGTCGGTTTTATCATAAAATCCCAACTGGTCCTTGATGCCTTTTGCCGAAGGAAACCTATTGTCCTCACCTGGTCTAACCTGTACATGACTTCAGTCCCACACCAATGTGGTTGATCCTAAAGTACCCAGCAAGCCAGTTATTTAGAGCAACTAGAGATGGACAATACACGCCGGCAACACCACATCCTGAGACTGAATTAAAAAAAATATTCCTTCTACTGTGTCCCAGTTACATGCCTCATATCACAGCACCACCTTTAGAAGGGCTCCTACAGTTGTGTGGCATTTTTTCATTTCCCGTTCTAGCCATTCTAAGATTGCAATTTACTGTCAGGTAGTGCCGAATCATAGAATCGTAGAACAACAACAACAACTTGTATTTATACAGTGTCCCAAGACACTTCACAGGAGTATTATAAGAAAAAAAAGAATCTGACACTAAGCCACATAAGAAGAAATTACAGCGGATGACCAAAAGCTTGGTCAAAGAGGTAGGTTTTAAATAGCGCCTTAAAGGAGGAAAGAGAGGTGGAGAGGTTTAGGGAGGGAGTTCCAGAGCTTGGGGCCCAGGCACCGCCACCAACGGTTGAGCAGTTATAATCAGGGATGCTCAAGAGGGAAGAATTTGAGGATTGCAGATATCTCGGCGATGGGGGGGGGTGCAATTATAAGGCTGAAAATTAGAGCTAGGGAGGGGCGAGCACATAGAGAGATTTTTAAACAAGAATGAGAATTTTGAAATCAAGGCGTTGTTTAACCGGGAGCCAATGTAGGTCACAGGGCTGATGGGTAAAATAGAATGATAGCACAGAAGGAGGCCATTTGACCCATCGTACCTATCCCGTTTGTTGAAAGAGCCATCCGATGAGTCCCGCTCCCCTGCTCTTTCCCCATAGCCCTGAAAGTTTTTCCTTTTCAAGTATATATCCAATTCCCTTTTGAAAGTTGACCTTTAACATCTTGTTGGCACCCGCCAGCTGGACCCTTGCTTGTCTATCATTTTATATTCAAATCTGCTGCAGTGCAGAAAACTATTGCATCACGCATCATGGCTCACCCTGGCTCCCCACAGCTCACATGGATCACCATATCTCCCCATGGCTCACCCTGGCTCCCCATAGCTCACATGGCTCTCCATAGCTCTCCATGGCTCATCCTGGCTCACCAGAGCTCCCCATGGCTCACCATAGCTCCCCATGGCTCACCATGGCTCCCCATAGCTCAGGAAGCTTGAATCTACTGACAACTCACTCACTGAGTTAGCAAAGTTCAGATCTCCCAATGTTTCCAGCAAATTGAGGAGACTAGGCCTATATTCACTATAGTTTAGATGAATGAGAGGTGATGTCAGTGAAACATGTAACATTGTTTAGGACTTAACAGCTTGGATGCAGGGAGGATGTTTCCCCTGGCTGGGAAGTCTAGAACTAGGGATCACAGTCACAGAATAAAGGGTTGGCCATTTAGGACTGAGTAGAGGAGAAATTTCTTCACTTGGGATTGTGAACCTTTGGAATTGGATGCTCAGTCTTTGAGTATATTCAAGACAGATCGATAGATTTTTTGGATACTAATGGAATCGAGGGATATGGCGATTGTGGGGGAAAGTGGACTTGAGGTCGAAGATCAGCCATGATCTTACTGAATGGCGGAGCAGGCTCGAGGGGCTGTATGGCCTCCTCCTGCTCCCAGTTCTTATGTAAGTCATCCTGGACAGTTCACTGTTGTCGCTTGGCACTCTCAGAATTTACACTTCCTAGTCTCCTTTTCACATCGGGGCAGCTACCTAGCTCATGGCTTAACTGAATCAGCAATAATAACTTGCACCTATATAAGTACTAAGTCGTCCCAAACCAGTAAAAATAACCAGTCACTGAGCAGCAGTGGGCAAAATCAAAGTGGTAGGTTTTGAGGAAGTTCTTAAAGGGAAAGAAAAGTAGAAAGATGGACCTGATTTTGATCTGAGAGGGTAAAATGCCAAAGTCTAATAGCCTGTGCCAGTCTGTTCTGGGAAGAGGTAATTTTCAGTTAAGTTCTGCTTTAATTATTGTTTATGTTATAAAAAAACAACAGCACCAACAACTTATATTTATATAGCGCCTTTAACGTAGTGAAACATCCCAAGGTGCTTCACAGGAGTATTATGTGATTTAAAAATTTGACACCGAGTCACATAAGGAGAGATTAGCGCAGGTAACCCAAAGCTTGGTCAAAGAGGAGCGTTTTGAAGGAGGAGAGAGAAGTAGGGAGGCGGAGCAATTTAGGCGGAGAGTTCCTGAGCTTTGGGCCTAGGCAACAAAAACAACAGATAAGGGAAATTTGCATGGCTATGGGGAAAGAGCAAGGGAGTGGGACTAATTGGATAACTCTACCAAAGAGCCAGCACAGACACGATGGGCCAAATGGCCTCCTTCCGTGCTGTAAGATTCTTCAATTCTAAGCTGAGGATTATGGAAACAGCACATGTATTGCACTACAGCATTCCTCTAACATAACTGTTGAAATAACCTCGGCTTTTAATCTTTGGCATTACCATTCTGGAGGCACAAAATGTCCTAATAACCGTGAGGGAGTTAACAGCACATTTGAGAAATGCCTGAATATTTATTAGCTTAGACTGCAGCCACCTGAGGGGAGGGATTTAATATGAAGACTAACACAGTAAAAGGCTGCAACCTATTTTGTGAAACTCTCTGTTTAATTAAATGCATACCGGGGAATTTCATCCGGAATTAGTGTGTTTAAGGATGCATTTGCACCACCGCTGGGAAGTTCCACAGGATCCTTTGAAACATTTGGTGGAAGCCGTGGTGAACTGCTGTTGTGAGCCGTTTGTGCAGATTCACCGGTGGGTGCTAAGCAATTTTGGCTCATCACCCCGAGTAACCTTTATGGTGCCCATTTTTGTCTCTAGTGCCCCATTTTACAGCATGGTAGTGAGATGAAAATTTAAAAGACTTGCCTTCATATAGTACATTTCACGACCTCCGGACCGGTGTGCCCTTAACATTCTTTTTGGGTGCTTGGTCCCTTTAATGGGCTGCGCGGTCCATTCAAATTCCTGTGCAAGTGCGTTATTTTTCGATTGTAACGCTGACAAGCGGCCTGCGCGAGAGCATCAGACGGCTGTGCGGCCGCGCAGCTTAAAGGGTACATTGCTCAGGACATCCCAAAGCATTTTACAGCCAATGATGTTTTTTTTTGTAGTTACTGTTGTAATGTAGGAAACGCGGCTGCCAATTTGCACACAGCAAAGTCCCATGAACAGCAAAGTGCAAATGGCCAGATAATCTCTTTTTTTTTTAGTGATGGGTGAGGGATAAATATTGGCCAGGGGAGATCTCCCCTGCTCTTCTTTGGAAAAGTGCCATATGGGTTCTTTTAAGTCCACTTGAGAGGGGAGACAGGGACCTCGGTTTATCATCTCATCCGAAAGACGGCACCTCCAACTGCAGCGCTCCCTCGGTACTGCACTGGAGTGTTTGCCTAGATTATGCACTCAAGTCTCTGACGTGGGAATTGAACCCACAACACTCCTACTGTGAGGCAGGAGCACTACTCACTGAGCCACTGACAAAATAAACTCACCCCTGATTTGCTCCCCGAGGCCTGTCCAATGTGATTCTCGAGCGGGTTTGAACCTGTGATTCTACTGGCAACAGGTGCCAGCTGAACATATATTTAAATTAGGGTCCTATGACTATTTAAATGAGGCTCCTCAGTCCTAAAAATATATATTTAAATTAGGGTCCTAAGATGTGATTAATATAAATCGAGAGTTAAGACCAAACACGGCTCAGAAGTGAAGCAAAGTTAAACTCCAAGGAGTTTTGCTGTTTCACTCCAGTGTCCAGTCATGCCGGAACTCCGGACCCAGGCTTTACACCTAAACTGCAGCAAAGCTGCTTTGCTCTGACATACAATTGCTTTGTAAACATGACGCTACTCCCTCGTAAATTCAAAATTGTTCACTAATTCACAAAGAGAGAATTTGCATTTATATAGCACCTTTCACAACCTCAGGGTGTACCAAAAGTGCCTCACAGCCAATGGCGTACTTTCGAAGTGTAGTCGCTGTGTGTAACGCAGGGCGATTCGCAGCAGCCATGTTTTGTACAGCAAGATCCCACAGACACTGATGAGATAATCTGTTTTAGTGATGTTCGAAGGAGAGATACATGCTTGTTAGGACACACACAACAATATCTGCAGAGTCTAGCTGTGGCTCAGTGGGTAGCACACTCACCTCTGAGTCAGGGACTTGAGCACAAAAATCTAGGCTGACACTCCAGTGCTGTGCTGAGGTGCCGCCTTTCGAATGAGATGTTAAACCGAGATCCCTCTGCCCTCTCAGGTGGATGTAAAAGTTCCCATGGCACTATTTCGAAGAAGAGCAGGGGAGTTATCCCCGGTGTCCTGGCCAATACTTATCCCTCAATCAACATCACTAAAACAGATTGGGCTCAATTTTCCCCAGTGATTTGCGTCGTTTATTTGGCGCGTGACGCTTTTTGGTCTAAATTTTTGAAATCTAAGTTTCTCCAAAGATTGTGCGCCAGCGTAACTCAGTTAGTTACGATTTTTTTAGGCTCGTTTTTTTTTGCATCATAGGGGACGAAACCTGATGTCTGCGCCAGTTTTTGACAATTATGCAAGTTTGGCCAACTTACATTTCTCCTAGGACGGCGTTTGTGACCATTCCCAAAAAACCTTCTGGGCACTTAAGAAAAACCAGCGCACATCAAAAAATTGGCGCAGAAAGACACCATTGTTTTTAGACGAAGCTCTGAAGGGAGTCAAGAACACACACACATGCATTATCAAGCTTAAATTTTTCGAACTGAAAATGCAGAAAATGGAAGTTTCATGCAATTCTTTAAGTTTGGATTTTTTTTTAAGTGCCACACCATCACCGAACGTCTCCAAACCGGGCTCGAGGGTCGGAACGTCGGCCGGCTGAATCGGTCCCTCATCAAGCCGAGCTTCGGCCGGAAAAGCCAGGGGAGGGTGGGTTGTTGTGGAAGCCGAGCTGAATGATTGAGAAGCCTTGCACTATGTCACTATGCATCAAAAGAAGTCGAGGGGGAGTGGTGGGGCAGGGGTGGAGGGGCAGGGGTGGAAGCCAAACTGAAGGCATGAGAAGCCTTACACTATTCAGCAAGCAGCATCAAATGAAGCCCGGGGGTGGGGGAGGGGGGGGGTGGAAGGAGGGTGTTTCCCGATCTACGCAAGCCTATTGCACATGCGCAGACCAGGGTGTGGTCCACACTAGGGCATCGACCTTGGGGAGAGAGACAACAAATAAGCTTGTCCTGCCTGCTGTTTTGAGCTTCTTGCAAAGGTACAACTTAATCATGAGGGCAATACTGAAAGTGCCATACCTTGTGCAAGTCTTCTGCATGATGGTGCTGCGGAGGAGATAATTGATTCAACGTCATCGCATGAGGAACCTCAGAGCACGTAGCATGATGGGCAGAAGGCCTTACCCACGTCGGGTATATCGAGACAGGTGTTCGTACCTGCACCTGAGTGATGCAGACTGTGTGAGAAGGCTGCATTGCTGCAAGGACGTTGTAACCGAGATCTGTGAGTTAGTAAAAGCAGACCTGCAACCTAGAAGCATCAGTAGGACTGCTCTGTCAGTTGAAGTGAAGGGTACAGCTGCACTTTCATTCTATGCATCTGAATCATTCCAGGTCACAACTGGGGATGTGTGCACCATTTCTCAACGTGCAACACATGTCTTCATTCGGCAGGTGATTGCTGCACTATATGCCCGGAGGAATGACTGCCTGTGTGGTCATGGGGAACTTTATGTAATGTGTGAAAGGGCTGTGGGCTCCTCCAGGATTGTTGCCTTCCCAAAGGTACAGGGCTGCATTGATTTTACCCACATCTCCTTGCGAGCACCTTTGGAGGATTCTGAGATGTACAGAAAAGACTTCCACTCCGTTAATGTGCAACTCGTGTGTGACAACATGCATCGCATCATGGCAGTTGATGCAGGATACCCTGGGATCACCCATGATGCGTTCATCCTATGTGAGAGCACAATATCTGCCATGTTTCAGCAGCAGCCAGAAGGGCAGAGCTGGCTGTTTGGAGACAAAGGGTACGGCCTCGCCACCTGGCTTATGACTCCCCTAAGCGTAACCCGGACGGAAGCTGACCGGGAATACAACATGTCACACATTGCGATGCGCAGCATAACAGAGAGGACCATTGGCATCTTGAAACAGTTTCCGATGCCTGGACCATTCCGGAGGCTACTTGCAATGCTCCCCTGAGATTGTTGGTCAGTTCATTGTTGTGTGCTGCATGCTGCATAACTTAGCCTTCATTAGGCAGTAGTAGTTGGTAGTAGAAGACTCACCTGGGGTGAGAATGGCTGATGATGAGGAGGGAACAGGCAGATGATGAGGAGGAGGAGGACGAGGAAGTCATGCAACTACCTGAACCCGGGGCACGTCGGTGGAGGAGGGCGGCGGACCTTTACGATTGCTCGAGACTTGCTCCAGCAGCTCATCTGTGAACGCTTTGCTGCCTGAAGGCTCAGCGGCAACTATTCAAAATGGACCATGTTTACTGTTTGGACCTGTTCGGTAATGTTGTGTTGTGTTAATGGAACAAATAATGGAAATGATTCTTCTTTACTTCAAAAAGTTGTGTTGATAATGGAATAAATAATGGAAATGAATCAGTTATAATTTAAAATATATTTTATTCAAAAGTTTAACAAATATTTGTTTGTACTTAACTTAACTTTAATAAAAATATTCTCGTATCAAACTTTAACATTTTCAGTTACGATCAGTTACAAACTTTTAAACTTGTAAATTTACATAATTTACAAACAACTTTTAATTTGATAACAGTTACAACAGCAATAATAACAACAACAGCAGCAAAGAACGGCTGTACCCATCTCTGCTCCACCTTATTCTAAGACTGTCCGCTGTGCTTGGTCTTGTTGACTCCACCCTTGCCTGCAGGTGGTGGCTCAGCGTTTCTTGGGTTGATACCAAGCTTATTCTTTCTCACATTTCGGGTAATGCGCACTTCTTGATCGGGGGTGGGGCAGCTGGTAATGTGGAAGGCCCGGCTTCGGCCTCTCCAGAGGCTGGTCTGGGGATTGTTGTGGGCGCGGGGGCAGTTGATTCTGTCAATGAGCGCGGGGTTTGGGCGTGTTCCCTTATTGCAGCAGCTAATTCCGACATTCCCTCCTTCATATGCCCTGATAGTGTGTCAACCACCTGCGACATTCCCTCTCTCATGTGCACCGACATTGTATAGAAACAGAAACACAGAAATTAGGTGCAGGAGTAGGCCATTCAATAAGATCACGGCTGATCATTCCCTCAGTGCCCCTTTCCTGCTTTCTCTCCATTACCCCTTGATACCCTTAGCCATAAGGGCCATATCTAACTCCCTCTTGAAGATATCCAATGAACTGGCATCAACAACTCTCTGCGGCAGGGAATTCCACAGGTTAACAACTCTCTGAGTGAAGAAGTTTCTCCTCATCTCAGTCCTAAATGGCCTACCCTTTATCCTAAGACTGTGTCCCCTGGTTCTGGACTTCCCCAACATCGGGAACATTCTACCCGCATCTAACCTGTCCCGTCAGAATCTTATATGTTTCTATGAGATCTCCTCTCATCCTTCTAAACTCCAATGTATAAAGGCTCAGTTGATCTAGTCTCTCCTCATATGTCAGTCCAGTCATCCCGGGAATCAGTCTGGTGAATCTTCGCTGCACTCCCTCAATAGCAAGAACGTCCTTCCTCAGATTAGAAGACCAAAGCTGAACACAATATTCCAGGTGAGACCGAACCAAGGCCCTGTACAACTGCAGTAAGACGTCCCAGCTCCTATACTCAAATCCCCTAGCTATGAAGGCCAACATACCATTTGCTTTCTTCGCCGCCTGCTGTACCTGTATGCCAACTTTCAATGACTGATGAACCATGACACCCAGGTCTTGTTGCACCTCCCCTTTTCCTAATCTGCTGCCATTCAGATAATATTCTGTCTTCGAGTTTTTGCCCCCAAAGTGGATAATCTCAAATTTATTCACATTATACTGCATCTGCCATGCGTTTGCCCACTCACTTAACCTATCCTCACACCGCCACCCAGTTTAGTGTCATCTGTAAACTTGGAGATATTACACTCAATTCCTTCATCTAAATCATTCATGTATATTGTAAAGAGCTGGGGTCCCAGCACTGAGCCCTGTGGCACTCCACTAGTCACTGCCTGCCATTCTGAAAAGGACCCGTTGATCCCGACTCTCTGTTTCCTGTCTGCCAACCAGTTCTCTATCCACGTCAGTATATTACCCCCAATACCATGTGCTTTGATTTTGCACACCAATGTGTGAGACCTTGTCAAAAGCCTCTTGAAAGTCCAAATGCACCACATCCACTGGTTCTCCCTTGTCCACTCTACTAGTTACATCCTCAAAAAATTCCAGAAGATTTGTCAAGCATGATTTCCCTTTCATAAATCCATGCTGACTTGGACTAATCCTGTCACTGCTTTCCAAATGTGCTGCTATTTCATCGTTAACAATTGATTCCAACATTTTCCCCACTACTGATGTCAGGCTAACCGGTCTATAATTGCCCGCTTTCTCTCTCCCTCCTTTTTAAAAAGTGGTGTTACATTAGCAACCCTCCAGTCCATAGGAACTGATCCAGAGTCGATAGACTGTTGGAAAATGATCACCAATGCATCCACTATTTCTAGGGTCACTTCCTTAAGTACTCTGGGATGCAGACTATCAAGCCCCGAGGATTTATCGCCCTTTAATCCCATCAATTTCCCTAACACAATTTCCCGCCTAATAACGATATCCTTCAGTTCCTCCTTCAGTTCACTATACCCTCGGTCCCCTAGTACTTCCGGAAGGTTATTTGTGTCTTCCTTCGTGAAGACAGAACCAAAGTATTTGTTCAATTGGTCTGCCACTTCTTTGTTCCCCATTATAAATTCACCTGAATCCGACTGCAAGGGACCTACGTTTGTCTTCACGAATCTTTTTCTCTTCACATATCTATAGAAGCTTTTGCAGTCAGTTTTTATGTTCTCGGGAAGCTTCTTCTCGTACTCTATTTTCCCCCCTCTTAATTAAATCCTTTGTCCTCCTCTGCTGAATTCTAAATTTCTCCCAGTCCTCAGGTTTGCTGCTTTTTCTAGCTAATTTATATGTTTATTCCTTGGATTTAACACTATCCTTAATTTCCCTTGTTAGCTGCGGTTGAGCCACCTTCCCTGTTTTATTTTTACTCCAGACAGGAATGTAAAATTGGTGAAGTTCATTCATGTGATCTATAAATGTTTGCCATTGCCTATCCACCGTCAACCCTTTAAGTATCATTTGCCAGTCTATTCTAGCCAATTCACGTCTCAAACCATCGAAGTTACCTGTCCTTAATTGCAGGACCCTGGTTTCGAATTAACTGTGTCACTCTCCATCGTAATAAAGAATTCTACCATGTTATGGTCACTCTTCCCCAAGGGGCCTCGTACAACAAGATTGCTAATTAGTCCTTTCCCATTACACATCACCCAGTTCCCGAGTTGGTTTCTCGAAAACCATCCCTAATACTACTGTGTTCCGAACACAGATGAGACTGCACACAGGGAGGTTAAAGTAACACAGTGATCTCAGTCTTTATTAAGACATTCCAGAGTGAGGAACAGGCCTTAGGGGCCGGCTTATATGCAGTGCTCCCAAGAGATGCTGGGATCCCTTGGGACTTCAGGGGATGCACTCACTGGTGGCGGAACATGGGAGTGCATGCTTTACAGATACACAACATCACTCCCCGCCCCCCCCCAAAGTCAAAATGAAAACTATTTACAAGGTGAGGCGGTCGGGAACCTTTCTTTCCCTGGTGGACTGCCTCGGTACAAATGTCTGTTCTGGTGTGTTGGTTGTGCTCTCGCTGGGCTGGGGTGTTGTTGGCCCTGCAGGGCTGCTGGGTGAGCCTGGCCTTGTTGGGCATGATGGGTTCAATTTCCTGGTCCGGGGTGGTGTCGTTGATCCTTTGGGTGTGTGTTGTGGGCTCGAAAAAGGTGGTGTCTGCTGTGGGTTATTCAGGGCACTCTGTGAACCGCAGCCTCGTTTGGTCCAGGTGCTTTCTGCAAATTTGTCCATTGTTTAGTTTGACTACAAACACCCTACTCCCTTCTTTAGCTATCACCGTGCCCGTGATCCACTTGGGACCATGTCCATAGTTTAGCACATACACAGGGTCATTCAGATCAATTTCCCGTGACACAGTGGTGCGATCATCGTTTACATTTTTTTTACTGCCGCCTGCTCTCTACCTGATCATGCAGGTTCGGGTAAACCAGCGAGAGTCTGGTTTTAAGTGTCCTTTTCATGAGTAGCTCAGCCGGGGGCACCCTTGTGAGCGAGTGGGGTCTCGTGCGGTAGCTGAGCAGTACTCGGGACAGGTGGGTTTGGAGTGAGCCTTCTGTGACTCGTTTAAGGCTCTGTTTGATTGTTTGTATTGCCCGCTCTGCCTGTCCATTGGAGGCTGGTTTAAACGGGGCCAATGTTTGATCCCATTGCGGGTCATGAATTCTTTAAATTCGACACAGATGAAACATAGCCCGTTATCACTGACCAGTTTGTCAGGCAGGCCGTGGGTGGCAAATATGGCCCTCAGGCTTTCAATGGTGGCGGTGGCGGTGCTTCCCGACATTATTTCACATTCAATCCATTTTGAAAAAGCATCAGGAACATTTTACCGAGAAACGGGCCCGCATAGTCGACATGGATCCTCAACCATGGTCTGGAGGGTCAGGACCACAAACTTAGTAGTGCCTCTCTGGGTGCGTTGCTCAACTGAGCACACACGCGGCATTGCCGTACACAGGACTCTAAGTCAGAGTCGATACCGGGCCACCACACGTGGGATCTGGCTAGCACTTTCATCATTACTATACCCTGGTGTGTGCTGTGGAGATCCGAGATGAACGTCTCTCTGCCCTTTTTGGGTAGCACTACACGATTACCCCACAGCAGGCAGTCTGCCTGAATGGACAGTTCATCCTTTCACCACTGGAATAGCTTGAATAGCTCTTGCATTTCAACGGGAATGCTGGCCCAGCTCCCATGCAGGACACAGTTTTTTACTACGGACAGCAGAGGATCTTGGCTCGTCCAAGTCCTAATCTGGCAGGCCGTGACAGGTGATTTATCATCTTCAAACACTTCCATGACCATCAACAAGTCTGCGGGCTGTGCCACCATCAACAAGTTTGCAGGCTGCGCCATTTCCACCCCCGTGGTGGGCAATGGTAGCCGACTGAGAGCATCCGCGCAGTTCTCGATGCCTGGCCTGTGACGGATGGTATAGGTATACGCTGATAGCGCAAGTGCTCACCTTTGTATGCGGGCTGAGGCATTAGTATTTATCCCCTTGTTTTCAGCGAACAGGGATATGAGGGGCTTGTGATCGGTTTCCAGCTCAAATTTGAGGCCAAACAGGTACTGATGCATTTTCTTTACCCCGAACACACATGCTAATGCCTCTTTCTCAATCATGCTGTAGGCCCTCTCGGCCTTCGAGAAGCCCCTGGAGGCATAGGCGACAGGTTGCAACTTCCTCGCAACGTTAGCTTGTTGTAATACACACCTGATTCCATACGACGATGCATCACATGCTAGCACAAGTCTTTTACACGGGTTATACAATACAAGCAGCTTGTTGGAGCATAAAATGTTTCTGGCTTTCTCAAAAGCAATTACTTGTTTTTTTCCCCATACCCAGTTCTGACCTTTACGCAATAACACATGTAGGGGCTCTCAGAGAGTGCTTAACCCCGGTAGGAAGTTACCAAAATAGTTGAGGAGTCGCAGGAACGACCGCAGCTCCGTGACGTTCTGTGGCCTGGGCGCATTCCTGATAGCCTCTGTCTTGGCGTCTGTGGGCCGAATGCCGTCCGCCGCGATCTTTCTCCCCAAAAACTCCACTTCTGTTGCCATGAAGTCACATTTCGACCTCTTCAGCTGCAGCCCTATGCGATCCAGTCGCTGGAGGACCTCCTCCTGGTTGTGTAGGTGCTCGACGGTGTCCTGACCCGCGACCAATATGTCGTCCTGAAAAACCACCATGCGTGGTACCGATTTGAGTTAGGCTCTCCATGTTTCTCTGGAAGATCGCTGCAGCCGACCGAATTCCAAACGGACATCTGTTGGAGATGAACAGTCCCTTGTGCGTGTTGATGCAGGTGAGGCCCTTCGAAGACTCCTCCAGCTCCTGCGTCATGTAGGCCGAAGTCAGGTCGAGCTTGGTGAACGTCTTGCCTCCTGCCAGCATCGCAAATAGGTCATCTGCCTTAGGTAGCGGGTATTGATCCTGTAGCAAGAAACGATTAATAGTTACTTTATAATCGCCACAAATCCTGACCGTGCCATCACTTTTGAGCACTGGAACAATCGGGCTGGCCCACTCGCTGAATTCCACTGGGGAGATGATGCCTTCACGTTGCAGCCTGTCAAGCTCGATTTCCACTCTCTCCCTCATCATGTGAGGTACCGCTCACGCCTTGTGGTGAATGGGTCGTGCCTCTGGGACCATGTGGACCGCATCTTTGCCCCGGAAAAGTTTCCAATGCCTGGCTCAAAAAGGGAAGGAAATTTGTTCAGAACCTGGGTAAATGAGGCCTCATCGACATGTGATAGCGCTCGGATGTCATTCCAGTTCCAGCGGATTTTGCCAGCCAGCTCCTTCCAAGCAGTGTGGGGTCATCGCCCGGGACAATCCAGAGTGGCAATTCGTGCACCGTGCCCTCATAGGTGACCTTGACCATGGCGCTGCCCAGGACAGTGATGAGCTCTTTGGTGTACATTCTCAGTTTCGTGTGGATGGGGCTCAGGGCTGGTCTGAGTGCCTTGTTGCGCCACAGTCTCTCAAACATCTTTTTATTCATGATGGATTGGCTAGCACCAGTGTCCAGTTCCATGGCTACGGATAAGCCATTCAATTTTACATTTAGCATTATAGGTGGACATTTCATCAAAAATGTATGCACCCTGTGTATTTCAGCATCTGCCTCCTCTCTGAGGCTCAAAATTGCTTTGATCCACCATGGACCGATCTTTCTCTGCCACGTGGTGGTTAGCAGGTTTTGCAGAGCTTGTAACTCGTCTGCAAGCTCGTTGGAGGTGCCCATTGTTCCACAGCTCTTGCAAACATACCCTTTTGAAGCGGTATGAATAGGCTGAATGGAAGCCTCCACAACGCCAACAAGGTGTGAATTGTGTTGCATTCATCCTTTGTTGCGGACTCAGTCATCTGAGCCATCTGAGGCCTGCTGGCAGTTGCAGACTCGTGGTTTCTGCCCTGTCTATTTCTGCTCACAAACACCGTTCCAGCTAATTTATGAACATTGCTAGCACTTGTGTGCTGATAGATTTGTTTGGTGTTATAACTGGTGGACATAAACGCCTGTGCTATCGCAATGGCCTTACTGAGGGTTGGTGTCTCTACAGGCAAAAGTTTTTGTAGGATGGTCTCGTGACCAATGCCCAGTACAAAAAAGTCTCTGAGATTTTTAACCAATAAGGGAATTAAGGGTTACGGGGAGCGGGTGGGTAAGTGGAGTTGAGTCCACGGCCAGATCAGCCATGATCTTGTTGAATGCTGGAGCAGGCTCGAGGGGCTAGATGGCCTACTTCTGTTCCTAATTCTTATGTTCTTATGTTCTCATGAGCATCTGCTCCAGGTAGCCATCAAACTCACATTGTCCGGTAGGTTGCCTTAGCTCGGCGACGTAGCTCGCCACTTCCTGACCTTCATATCGCTAGCACATGTAGAACCGATACCTCGCCATCAGTACGCTCTCCCTCAGGTTAAGATGCTTCCGAACCAGTGTACACAGCTCCTCATACGACTTATCTGTAGGTTTCACCGGAGTCAGAAGATTCTTCATGAGGCTGTAGGTCAGTGCCCTGCAGACCGTGAGGAGGACCACTCTCCTTTTTGCAGCACTTCCTTCTTCGCCCAGCTTGTTGGCTACAAAGTACTGGTCTAGCTGTTCGACATAGGCTTCCCAATCCTCGCCCTCCGAGAACTTCTCTAGGATGCCCACAGTTTGCTGCATCTTTGCGATGGATTCGTATACTCGTCGCCAGTTATAGTGTTCCGAAGACAGTTGAGACTGCACACAGGGAGGTTAAAGTAACAGTGACCTCTGTCTTTATTAAGACACTCCAGAGTGAGGAACAGGCCTTTGGGGCCGGCTTACAGTGCTCCTAAGGGATGCTGGGATCCCATGGGACTTCAGGGAATGCACTCCCTGGTGGCTGAACATGGGAGTGCATGCTTTACAGACACACATCAAATACACTCCAGGAAACCCTCCTCCACTGCATTGCTACCAGTTTGGTTAGCCCAATCAATATGTAGATTAAAGTCACCCATGATAACTGCTGTACCTTTATTGCATGCATCCCTAATTTCTTGTTTGATGCTATCCGCAATCTCACTATTACTGTTTGGTGGTCTGTACACAACTCCCACTAGCGTTTTCTGCCCTTTGGTATTCCGTAGCTCCACCCATACTGATTCTACATCATCCAAGCTAATATCCTTTCTTACTATTGCATTAATTTCCTCTTTAACCAGCAATGCCACCCCGCCTCCTTTTCCTTTCTGGTCTATCCTTCCTAAATGTTGAATACCCCTGGATGTTGAGTTCCCAGCCTTGGTCACTCTGGAGCCATGTCTCCGTGATGCCAATTACATCATACCACTGCCTGAGACATTTCCTCCCTCATGTTCCCGGACAGTGTTCCCTTTTCTCGTGAAAGTGTTGTTACTTCTCCCGACCCATCCCACCCATCCCTCGTGTAAGGTCAGTGCTCTCATTGCCATCATCTGAACCACCTCTGTTAGATCCTGCACCCGAGGAGAGTGTTGTCGAACTCTCCATTCCCTCCTCACCTTGGGTGTGGCTCGCTGCATCCCACTGGGACTCGCAGCCTCGGACGCTGGGGCCCTGGGTGTGCCTTGCTGCATCCCACTGAGACTCGCAGCCTCGGACGCTGGGGCCCTGGGTGTGCCTTGCTGTACCCCACTGGGACCCGCAGCCTCGGACTGAGAGAAACCATGGAATGTCCCAGCAACACTCGTACCACTCAGGAAAGGGGCTGGCATCTCAATGGGCAGCACCTGTACCTCCTCCAAAGTGAGTGGGGCTTCATCCATCATCTACTTCTCCCCCCATGCTCTTGGTCTGGAAGATGGGATTGGAAAATATTCTCCTCTTCAGGCTCGTCCGCATCTGAATAATCTTCTGCATCGTCAGTGTTGGCCACAAGTTCTGTAAAATATAACACAACGGACTAATGGTTAGCAGCAGAGGAGGGGGCAGGGTGGCATGACTCGGCTCACAAAGCGCAGGCAGCAGGTTCATTTGAAGGACCACGATGAATGATAGAACATTGCATCAACCGAAGCGTAGCTGACGGAAACATCGAAGCATGGCTAGCCCACGCAGTACTTAACATTTAGCAAAGCCAGACTGTGGAATTTGCAGGACCTACCCTCTCCCTCGAATGTGGGCCCAGTTTGTGCAGTGGTGGTTGTTTTTCTCCAGGCAGGACCCATCAAAGTAGCGACCCTGTCTTTCAAGGGTATCAGTGGGTCCAGATTTGCCGGGCCTCCTCCTGTTCGAGTTCTTTCCCTTTTGTTGTGTGTCACCTTCCTCTGCGAAGATGAAAATATAACCTTTTCGAGAGGGTGTCTTTCTGCTGGGGTGGGACATATATAGATGGTCACATTTACAATTGCAATTCCATTGAATAAATGAAAATATTACTTACACTAACTGCTTGACCAAGGTCCTGCCACTTTTTGCACTGGCCTCCAGATTTCTGGGTGGTCACCATTGCACAGTAATCTTCTGCAAGTTGGTTCCAGTGTTTCTTCTTTTCTTTTGGTGAAACTTTTATGTGACATCTGCTGGTGTCCAGCTCATGCCATCTGGCCTCAATTACAGTAATCAGTGCCTCCACTTCGTTCTGTGAGAAATTCTTGGTCCTTGAGCTGTGTTGCATCTTGTATTGCAGCTCTGATTTTTCCAATGAGAATTAAAGTTCTCACACACAACTGGCTCTTTAAAAATGGCCAAATGCAGACCGGGAGCTGTACTGAGCATGCACGCCCATAGCAATCACGTCAAAATGTCCTATTTTTTGCGCGTGCGCAGAATGGGGAGCATCGTTTTTTCAGTGCAGACATTAGGCTCCACCCCCCAAAAGCTACAGGACAGGCTGCACCGGGCCAATTTAAAAAACAGAACAGAGAAACTTGGTACTTATTTTTTTGGAGTAGTTGAGGCCAAAAAAAACGGGCGTAACTCTGGCAATACGCCAAAAAACGGCATTGGGGAAAATTGAGCCCATTATCTGGTCATTATCACATTGCTATTTGTTGGAGCTTGCTGTGCGCAAATTAGCTGATGCATTTCCCACATTCATCATCATAGGCAATCCCTCGGAATCAAGGAAAACTTGCTTCCACTCCTAAAGCGAGTCCTTTGATGGCTGAACAGTCCAATGCGAGAGCCACAGACCCTGTCACAGGTGGGACAGACATTCGTCGGGGGAAGGAGGGGTGGGACCGATTTGCCGCATGCCCCTTCCTCTGCCTGCGCCTGACCTCTTCACGCTTGCAGCGTTGAGATTCGAAGAGCTCAACGCCGTCCCGGATGCACTTTCTCCATCTAGGGCGGTCTTCGGCCAGGGTCCCAAGTGTCAGTGGTGATGTCGCACTTTACCAGGGAGGCTTTGGGGGTGTCCTTGTAACGTTTCCGCTGCCACCTTTGGCTCGTTTGCCGTGAAGGAGCTCTGCATAGAGCAATTGCTTAGGGAGCATCAAGTCTGGCATGTGAACTATGTGGCCTGCCCAGTGAAGCTGATCGAGTATGGTCAGTGCTTCAATGCTGGGGATGTTAGCCTGGGCGAGGACACTGATATTGGTGCGCCTGTCCTCCCAGGGGATTTACAGGATCTTGCGGAGACATCGTTGGTGATATATCTCCAGTGACTAGAGGTGTCTTCTGTACATCGTCCATGCCTCTGATCCATGCAGGAGGGTGGGTGTTACTACAGCCCTGTAGACCTTGAGCTTGGTGGTAGATTTGAGGGCCTGGTCTTCAAACACTCTTTTGCTCAGGCAGCCGAATTGCTGCACTGTCGGAGGTGCTGTCTTTCGGATGAGACGTTAAACTGACGCCCCATCTTCTCTCTCAGGTGGACGTTAAAGATCTCATGGCACTATTTCGAAGAGGAGCAGGGGAGATATCCCCCGTGCCATCCCTCACCCAGCATCACCAAAAAAATGATCTGGTCATTCTTGCAATGCTGTTTGTGCGCAAACTGGCTGCTGCGTTTCCCACATTACAACAGTGACTACACTTCAAAAGTACTTCATTGGCTGTAAAATGCCTTGGGACGTCCTTAAGTTGTGAACGGCGCTATATAAATGTAGGTCTTTTTTTCTTTTCAACCGCATTAAAGAGCAATCGGACAGGTAAAACATATCGAAATCTGACGTTTCACTCGGGGTTTACTGTGTTTGAATCAAAAGTGGGAAAAAAAAGCAAAGCAGCAGAGTCACCCCTAGGAACACGCATTTGAAAACGAACAGGAACTCTCTGAAAATCAATAGAAGAAAGCGAAAACAAGAAAAACTCCCACAAGCTGTGCTCATTCCCACAGATGTTGCCCCCCCAAAAAATATTCGGTCATTATACAGTGAATAAAACGAAAGCGACTCAAACAAAAGGATCGCGCCAAGAACACTTAATATAGAATTCTTCATAACCCTCGGCGATCGGATTACAGCTAACATGATCATGAATAATTACTGGGATGGTTTGCTCCTTTTTTCTCACCTTGCCTTTTCGAAGAAAAATCGCACTCTCTAAAATAAACTCCTCCTAGGGAAAGTGGTTGGCAGTGCAGCGCAGTGCTGTGGAGCCTGCGAACTTTCAGGAAACCTTTTTCGTACGAGTCCAGAGTTCCTCCAACTTCATGCTGCCCGCCTGGATGTAATGTGCTTTTCCTCCACTCCGAAATCATTTAATAAATACGCGCCCATGTGGATTCACATATGGCAGTGGTTCATCTTGAATGCAATTACAGCAGGAATAACTGCTCTTGAACTAGCACGCAGTGTCAGCCAGACCCGGTAGGACACTATCTCCTTCTTCACTTCTTGATCATTATTATTTTTTTTGGTTGCATTTTTATAGCAGGATCAGAATTGACCTGATGTGTTTTTTTTTCTAAAATTGCTATCATTTAAAATTTAAATGAAAGGATTTCCACCATTTCCATGTCGATAGACATTTAACATCACATCAATGATTTAGCAACCTTAAACAATTCATATTCCGTCCTGTCATTTCAGTAACAGCCAAGTGTAATGTGTCTGTGCGTTCATTTGGAGATAAAGTTCTTCAGCCTGGTTACTTTCAGATATGCAGTTCCTAGAGGCGGTAATGGAACTTATGGAGGGAGACAATTTCGGTCAGCACACGTTTTCAGAAACATTAAGACCTATTCCCTACTCTATTTTTAAATGAGACTAAAATACTACGGCACAAGTCTCAAACCAGGATTTCCTGCTTCTCTCTCATCCTCGTGGGCACAGAATGGTGCCTGAGCTCGTGTTTTTAACCTTTTATTGTATGCATTTTGTGGCACAGGTATTTTACTATTACTTGATCGCTATGTTGCTCTTGTGTTCCGTGAGTTGAAAGATTAAATAATTAATATGGCAATGAAGTTGTAATTCTGATGGGGTTAAGTGATGAATAGCTATTTAGTTTAATTAGGCCAGGCGATTGTTTCAAATTGACTTCAGTGTTAGCCTGACTCAGCCGACAGCTCTCTTGCCTTTGAGAAAGAAAGACTTGCATTTATATAGCTCCTTTCACGAACTCTGGATGTCCCAAAGCACTTGACAGCCAATGAAGTACTTTTGAATTGTAGTCACTGTTGTAATGTAGGAAACGCGGCAGGTACATTGCGCACAGCAAGCTCCCACAAATAGCAGTGTGACCGGATAATCTGTTTTAGTGATATTGGTTGACAGATAAATATTGGCCTGGGACACCAGGGATAACTCCCCTGCTCCTCTTCGAAATAGTGGCATGGGATCTTTTATGTCCACCTGAGAGCGCAGATGGGGCCTCAGTTTAATGTCACATCGGAAAGACGGGAGAATCTACGAAAACTTTCTTCAACAGTGATACATAGAAAAACATAGAAACATAGAAAATAGGTGCAGGAGTAGGCCATTCGGCCCTTCTAGCCTGCACCGCCATTCAATGAGTTCATGGCTGAACATGCAACTTCAGTACCCCATTCCTGCTTTCTCGCCATACACTGCAGCAACTCGTCGAGGCTTCTTTGGCAGCACCTCCCAAACCCGCGACCTCTACCACCTAGAAGGACAAGGGCAGTAGATGCATGGGAACATTACCACCTGCAAGTTCCCCTCCAAGTCACACACTATCCTAACTTGGAAGTATATCTCCGTTCCTTCATTATCGCCAGGTCAAAATCCTAGAACTCCCCCCCCCCCGCCCCTAACAGCACTGTGGGAGTACCTTCACCACATGGACTGCAGCGGTTCAAGAAGGTGGCTCATCACCACTTTCATCAGGGCAATTAGGGATGGGCAATAAATGCCGGCCTTGTCAGTGATGCCCACATCCCAGGAACAAATATAAAAAAAGAATTATGCTCAACCCTCTTAAAGGAGAAGTGCGAAGAGGAGAAAGAGCTTGCATTTATATAGCACCAGTTTATGGAAGGGATTCCAGATTGTGGAATCTAGGCGGCTGAACGTAAAGTGAGAGAAAGAGTCTTGTACTTACACCGAGGTATAGAGATGAAGAAAGCTCAGTTGGTAGCACTCTCGCCTCTAAGTCGAGAAGGTTGTGCTTTCAAGTTCCACTCAGACTTGTGCTCAGGTCTCGTCACTTGAGAACGGCACTGAGGAAGTGCAGTACCAGGGATGAGATGTTGAACTGAGGCACCATCTGCTCTCTCAGTTGGAGGTACAGGATCCAGTGCTAATATTCAAAGAAGAGCAGGGGAGTTGTCTCCATGTCTTGGCTAACATTTATCCCCCAACCAACACCCCAAAACAAATGATCTGGTTATTTATCTTTTTGGTGTCTGTGGGCAAATTGGCTGTTGTGTTTCCCTACATTATAACAGTAACTACTGTTCAAAAGCATTTCCTTGGCTGTGAGCTGCTTTAGATATCCTGAGGTCGTGGATGGTGCTATATAAATGCAAGCTCTTGCTTTCTTAATAAGGTAAGCATGTGAGAAGGCTACAGAGAGACAAGACAGTGCTGGCAGACCAGCTCCTGCACCGCGACCTTGTCGCTCCTTCGCCCTGACCTCGCTGCTCCTGATGTACCTGCCCATGCTTCAATCAGCGACCTGTGCACACTAGATCCGTGCAGCAGAGCTGGTCTCTGGCCGTGTTGGTTAATCCTTGTCACTGGACCAAGACCTAGCTCTGTCAAGCCCGTGTGGTGGCTGGTGTGCAATGGCCACCACACGTTTAAAAAAAATCCACACACAGGCATCTTCCACCCTTCAACATGTAGTTTGGGACCTGGAATATTAGGTCCTTCATTGAAACACTGTGAACTCATCCCTTTTTGGCATGGACGTAAGTCATCCTCGATACGAGGGACCACCTATGATGATGATGATGATAGAAGACCAGCAAAGATACTAATGCAGGAAGAAAGACCAATGATTTTTGCCAAGGCCAATGCCATGTGCGATTATTTATATGATATAATGTTTTCAATAAATGGAAAGAAGTGCTTTCATTAACAAGAATTAATGGTTAACTGTCTTCCTTGATGAGAGACTTCAAAATTATGAATAACATTGATGTAAAAATGTACAGAGTGACTGCTGCCAACAGCCAAAAGTTGCACAGAAGCGTACTGCACAGTTGGAAGCATGATGTTTCTGCTTTCTTAAAAACAACCACACTATCGACTCCGCTCCCTTCCCGACTCTCTCTCACCAGCCCGCTCCCTTCCTGGCTTTTCCTCACCAGCCTGCTCCCTCCCTGGCTTTTTCCCAATGACTCCGCTCCCTTCCTGGCTTTTTCTAATGACCCTGCTCCCTTCCCAGCTCTTTCACACCAGCCCGCTCCTTGCCTCGCACATTAACTGCAAGATGTTAGTTTGAACAGATTTTATAGCATATGGAATTTTAGTATCATAAGAACATAAGAACAAAAGAAATAGGAACAGGAGTAGACCATACGGCCCCTCGAGCCTGCTCCGCCATTCAATAAGATCATGGCTGATCTGATCATGGACTCAGCTCCACCTCCCTGCCTGCTCCCCGTAACCCCTTATCCCCTTACCGTTTAAGAAACTGTCTATTTCTGTCTTAAATTTATTCAATGTGCCAGCTTCCACAGCTCTCTGAGGTAGCGAATTACATAGATTTACAACCCTCAGTTCGAAGAAATTTCTTCTCATCTCTGTTTTAAATGGGCGGCCCCTTATTCTAAGATCATGCCCTCTAGGTCTAGTCTCCCCCATCAATGGAAACATCCTCTCTGCGTCCACCTTGTCAAGCCCCCTCATAATCGATAAGATCACCTCTCATTCTTCTGAATTCCAATGAGTAGAGGCCCAACCTACTCAACCTTTCCTCATAAGTCAACCCCCTCATCTCCAGAATCAACCTAGTGAACCTTCTCTGAACTTCCTCCAAAGCAAGTGTATCCTTTCGTAAATATGGAAACCAAAATTGGACGCAGTATTCCAGGTGCGGCCTCACCAATACCCTGTATAACTATAGCAAGACTTCCCTGCTTTTATACTCCATCCCCTTTGCAATAAAGGCCAAGATTCCATTGGCCTTCCTGATCACTTGCTGTACCTGCATACTATCCTTTTGTGTTTCATGCACAAGTGCCCACAGGTCCCGCTGCACTGCAGCACTTTGCAATCTTTCTCCATTTAAATAATAACCTGCTCTTTGATTTTTTTCTGCCAATTTTGGTTTTCAATTAGATTTAAACAGACAAGCATATGAAACCCATCTGATTCACAGCTGTTTTTGCAGGCAAATTAAACTACAGTTTAATTAAAAATAGCAACTGCTATTATTCTCTCTTGAAACACTTTTTTGACTTGTGTCCATAACATCATATTCAATTTCAATAATGAGTGAAGTCAGCGAAAATATTTGATATACTAGTCCCTGTACATTAATGCATCATATATTACAAATAAAATTTTTCTTCACTGTAATATTTATTGAAAAATATTTACACATGATGAGAGTTGTTGTAGTTGAGAGTTAACTCATAGAATCATACTGCACAGAAGGAGGCCATTTGATCCATCGTGTCTGTGCAGGCGCTTTGAAAGTGCTATGCAATTAGTCCCACTCCCCTGTGAGAAGTGTTACTGGAAAAAATACAAAATAAATAAAATCCAGAGTAATCTATTTTATATTAAATTTAGTACATGGAGTATGCGTTTCATTTGAAAACTTTCCTGGTGACCTTGCCCTATACTGCTTGCAGTGCCAGCTATACCCATAGGTGGCACTCTGATGGGAGTTTTCAATATCAAGGGTGTCACCCCAACCTGATGTCTTGTGAGGTGAGAGGGATTGCACTCATAGGTTTTTAAATGTCTGTCACTAATTAAAACAGTTGAGCTCGAACAGTGAAATGATTTGTATTGGAGTGCACCTGACAATCTTTTTGTTTCCAGAAGGAGAAGCTGTAACCTGCTTAATCCCTATTTCAGTTAGAGAACCTGAGCATTCTGACCTCCAGCATTCCTAAAAATCTCACTTCAACTGAAGGTCTCCTCTCCGAAACTTGCATTTAGAGGTTGGAGAAAGTTATCATACATTTTGCCTTTTTGACCTAAAGGGATTTTGGGTTAATTCATATAGTGGTATTGCTATGAATTTAAAATTAGGAACAAGGGGTTAACTTCCAGGAACATATGGGCTACATGTGATGTTGATTAGGTCATAAGGGGTCATTAGTACATTTCAGTGAGGTTCACACCTGTAATATTGAATTGTTTTAATTCATTGAGCACAGCAGGAGTTCTAGCTGAACATATAATGTAATTACCATAGGGGAGTCTTTGTTCCATGTATATGTACAATGTGTGAGATTGCAGACCCTCTTCCATTATTTGAAGGGGCTGCTTCTCGATTTCTGGCTGCACTTCAGTCGCACGCTCCTGATCTTTGGCCATCTGGTGCGGAGGGGAGTGGGCAGGTCGGAGGGCCTCCTTCAGCCCGACTGCTTGCCTCTCTTCCATGGCTATGTTTGCGCCAGGGTGTCCCTGGAGATGGAGCATGCGTGTCTACCAGTACACTTGCAGTCATCCGCGACAGGTGGGCACCGGAGGGACTGGAGTGCATCACCCCCGGAAACAAAATTTTGATATTTGTTTAGTTTTGTAGTTGTTGTGCCCCTTTAATAAGGGGGGGCACTTGGCTAATTGTATGTTTAAAAGAGTTGTAATTACCATAGGATCACATTTATGTGGGATAGGGAACCTCTAAGCCAAGCTAATTGTCAAGCATTGATTGGCTGCTTGACAAGCCAATCCTTGACACGCATAATGGTGGGAGGGGGGTCAGAACTTAAGCTTAAGCATTTAGCTTCCTCTCTTTGAGTGTGGAAAAAAAAGACCAGCTGCAGTATTACAGAGTTTGGAATTGTGAGAGGCAGAAGGTTCTTTCTCTCCAGCCAAATGCAGTCCAGGAGAGACTAGGTTGAGGTGTGAATATGTGCAGTGCAATAGGAAACGTTAGTGCCAGTAAGTTAGCGATACTGCCTTGTAAATTGAATTAAGCCCATTATCACAGGCAATGTTTGTGTAATTTATTGTTTTTGATGCAAAGAGTGAGAGGAAATCGAAAATGCTCATCAGGAAAATGGTACTCTGTCCATTCATGCATATTATGTAAGATAAACTATTTTGTTGGTTTTAAACAGACCTTGGCTCACGAGCGTGTGTATCATATCTGCTTTTAAAAGATAAGAGCAACACATATGGGGGCAAAAGAAAGATGACGGTATCCGTAAGAACATAAGAATTAGGAGCAGGAGTAGTCCATATGGCCCTGAGAGCTTGCGCCCCCATTCAGTAAGATCATGGCTGATCTTTGACCTAGTCAGTCTTTCCTCGGAGAATTTTAGCTATGAGGGAAGATTGGATAGGCTGGGTTTCTTTGGAATAGAGGAGGCTGAGGGGAGACCTTTTATAGAAGTGGATAAAATTATGAGGGGCCTAGATAGTGTAAAGTGGGGGGTGTGTTTTGGTCTCTATGATGGGGTCAGGTTCCCTTCTGACCAACTTGAGCAGTTTTGAATCGCTCCCCCTCCCTTGGGTTCTGTACTCTGGATTTATTTGGGGGGGGGGGGGGGGGGTAGTGACAGAAGTGCAGAGGACGCTGGTTTGATGCAAAAAACTTTGTTTTTATTACAGTCAAAGTAATACAGGCTTATTACTCTAGTAAGAAACTACACGGCCAAACTTACAATCACTCTAATAAAGAACAATACAAGGAAAGGTACAAGGTCAAACTTATAATCACTCTAATAAAGTACCATACACTACACATTCAAAGGGGGTTGCAGTAAAATTATACCTCCCACCTCCCAATACCTAATTCTAGCTAGGTTAGACTCCAGGGCAGGCAGGGACTTATGCTTACCAATCCTTTTGATAGTTAATGGTAGACGGTGGTGATCTTCCTTCCTTCAGGACTTCAAGACTTCGAGGCTGGAGACAGTCATAGAAACATAGAAACATAGAAAATAGGTGCAGGAGTAGGCCATTCGGCCCTTCTAGCCTGCACCGCCATTCAATGAGTTCATGGCTGAACATGCAACTTCAGTACCCCATTCCTGCTTTCTCACCATACCCCTTGATTCCCCTAGTAGTAAGGACTTCATCTAACTCCTTTTTGAATATATTTAGTGAATTGGCCTCAACAACTTTCTGTGGTAGAGAATTCCACAGGTTCACCACTCTCTGGGTGAAGAAATTCCTCCTCATCTCGGTCCTAAATGGCTTCCCCCTTATCCTTAGACTGTGTCCCCTGGTTCTGGACTTCCCCAACATTGGGAACATTCTTCCTGCATCTAACCTGTCTAACCCCGTCAGAATTTTAAACGTTTCTATGAGGTCCCCTCTCATTCTTCTGAACTCCAGTGAATACAAGCCCAGTTGATCCAGTCTTTCTTGATAGGTCAGTCCCGCCATCCCGGGAATCAGTCTGGTGAACCTTCGCTGCACTCCCTCAATAGCAAGAATGTCCTTCCTCAGGTTAGGAGACCAAAACTGTACACAATACTCCAGGTGTGGCCTCACCAAGGCCCTGTACAATTGTAGCAACACCTCCCTGCCCTTGTACTCAAATCCCCTCGATATGAAGGCCAACATGCCATTTGCTTTCTTAACCGCCTGCTGTACCTGCATGCCAACCTTCAATGACTGATGTACCATGACACCCAGGTCTCTTTGCACCTGCCCTTTTCCTAATCTGTCACCATTCAGATAATAGTCTGTCTCTGTTTTTACCACCAAAGTGGATAACCTCACATTTATCCACATTATACTTCATCTGCCATGCATTTGCCCACTCACCTAACCTATCCAAGTCGCTCTCCCGCCTCTCTCTCCCCTCTCTCTCAAACAGTGGCCAGTTATATGATTTCAATGTACTAATCTTGCTGCCCAATCTGTTCACAATCCTTTGTATAATTTTAGCAGGCTTGGTTCTTTTTTGCAATATTTTGTCGGGCTCGTTAAAGTTGATATGTCTTGGGTGGGTTGATGTTTGAAAACTATTTCCTGATGGAAATATTAGTTTGGTAATTGCAATGTCCTTTTGTGCTTAGTCTTTTGCATACAGGCTGGAGTGGGCCTCTTTGTGATGTATATGCTGAAATGGTTTGTCCAGACCATGTTGATGGGGAGCCATCGCTGGGTGATACTGTGATGGTAATGTCTCTTGTGGAGAAGATTTCCAAATACTCATCCTTCCAGACAGGTTAACTCAGTCCTCACACCCAGACAGTTCCAATAATCAAGTGGGCTTATTTTGTTCCCTAGGTCCGCCCACAGGCTTGAATTGATCTTGTAAAAGTTCATAATTCTATTAAAGTTTGTAGATTCTTCCATAAGCACTTTAGAGTTCCAAACTTTTTGGTAGATAGTCCCAAATTAAATTTCGTTTCGAATGAGCCCAAACACAGGGGGGAGTTCTGGTGAATTTTGCTCTCTGCAGTCCCCCCTGTTGACACTCTCTACACTCCTTGAGTTTCAATCAAGGTAAGCAAAATTCCTGCTCCCCAGAGTCAACCTTCGCTGCATTTATACTAGCTAAACATTACTCTGCATCCCCCGTTGAAATGCAATGCAATATACAGGCGAATACAGTCATTACAATTCAGTTATAGCATAGAGAGGGTATGATGTCCCTCTTGTACTCCGTTTTCACAGTAAAATGACGGCATACAGACATACACAACTTTAAGTAAAGTAAAATAAAAACACATAGTAACACATTCTCAAATCGCATAAAAGGTCCATAGGCAAACACGTTTTAAGTTCAGTAAAATAAAGGTACATAGTCAAAACATTTAAGTAACACTCTTACAACACTCGCGATATTGCAGTTTACAGCAGGTAAAATCAAACACAAATTAAACATGGTAGCATGGTGTCACCCCTTCTTGCGCGATTCCCAAGTTCGGCCAAGGAGCGTATAGCACCCTTTGGTGCCTGACCTGACGGCCTCTGCGTTTCACTCGGCAAGTAAAGTATAATCGCGAGTTGACAAATAACTAAAGTCTGGGGAGTGATTCGGATCCAGACTGGGACCTCTATATTTCTGAAAAGGTCCCACCAAGGCGGAATGGTGATCTCGAGAATCTTTTTCCCTATCTCAATTGTTTTCTGTTCTAGAGTATAGAAGTGTTTTTGTGAAATAATTACAGCTTTTAGCAGAGTGGTAAGATGTTAGCGTAGAGGGGGAATTGCGTAGCCAAAATGTACAACATAATCCTGCAGGTTGGTAATGTTTTCCTTCACAGTTAGGTGGACAGTGGAGGGTTCAGGAATGGGGACAATCCATTCCTCGGCCACTTGAACAGATGCCTCAGGTTTGAAGCAAAAACTGCTGTCATTTACCGGACACCAGAAGTGTCCATGTTGATAGTGGGGTGCACTGGTGGTGACACAATATGTCCCAGCCCCTATGTATGTTACCTGTGGAGGGACATGGTCTTGTGCCATTACTTCCATGGTGCAGTTAATAGGCTGTGCACCAGCAGCTTTAAACCCACACTGTGCACCCCGGCTCCGGCACCCGGAGAGGTCAGTACCCGTTACAGCGTGCTCCCACTTTATGACATGGGGTGGGACCGCTGCGAAAACGAGTGTGTGCACCTCCCTGAATAACTCCAATTTTCTCCACCCGATATACCCACCCATGACTGGCATCCTTAATACTATCCCCATAATGGTGTGGTTAGATTTCCCACAGTCTACTGGGCCAGGGTAGGCCTCAGAGGCTAGGCGGAGCTGGCACGGGCTTAGTGAATTGCTATACGGGTGGCGGGCTGCGAGGTGCTTGTTCCTGATCCAAGAGGGGACTACACCTTGCTTTAAATCCTCCAGGTTGTTGCGGTCCTCGCCCAACAACCATGCCCCATATAGTACGCACACCTCGTTCTGTGCAGCCTGGTCAGAAGTGTTTCTATTCTCCCATATAAGTGCATTCACTGTGTGCATGCTTTTCCAGCTCAGCCACTATTTCCTTTAAATGGACAGTCATAGACTGGTCCTCATGTAGTTCTGATCCTACTACGGCATTCTCCTGTTTCAGGATTTTTCACATTGGGTCTTTAAACTGTTTATGTGTTTGCAACTCTGTTGTCTAGGCTATTTATTACAGAGGATGCTGTATTGTAGGTAGTGAAAACGTTGTTTATGATTCCCCTTCTAGGTCTCCCTGAGCCCATGGTGCCCCTAGCATTTAGGGTGTGCTTTGTCTACATTTCCAAAGTCTAACTCATAAAATTTCTTGAACATGTCTCTAAGTCGGGCCTGGTATAGCAGCTCTGTTTTTTTCGGACACCATGCAGGCAGGTGTACCTCAGTAAGGTTTAATATTACTGAAGCTACCGCTTAATGTACCCCCTGGTATAACTCCTTTTTTGGTCGGTACCAATACTAATCCGTTCCCAGGTCCCTTGGTGGTGGTAGGACACCTTTCTATTATTGTGCGAATTGGCGGGGTTATGGGCAGGGTTTCTTAATGTGTGCTCTTAGTTCGGTGGCATTAATTGGGAGTGGGGAGTGTGGGACTGCGCACCTGTGTAGGCTAGAATCCCACCGTGTCCCTTCCCTTTCATCTTGCCATTGCCTGGCGAAGGCGATTGATATGCCTGCGGGACTCAGAAAACGCAACAAGGACGCATGGGACTAGGAATCGGACTGGGAAAGACTCGTTAATGATACGTACCACACCATCACGGGGACACGGGGAGGAGTAAAAGTGTGTTGGGACAAATATTCTCTGATCCTCACATGCAAACATAAATTCCTTGTTCGGATTCCCACCATTTGTCCCGACACACTTTTACTCCTCTCCATGTCCCCGTGATGGTGTGGTACGTATCATTACCGAGTCTTTCCCAGTCCGATTCCTAGTCCCATGCGTCCTTGTTGAGTTTTCTGAGCCACCACCATCTTCCCAGGGGAATGATCCCTTTGCAAGTCAAACACACATGCTTTACCTCTAACACTGATGATCTGCATGGAAGTGAGGCCTCCCCGTAGGTAAAACCTTCCTGGCTGGAGTAGCGGCTAGAGTTAGATCCCAGCCACCCTGGCCATCTTCCCTCATGGGCATAAGTGGCGAGTTCTTCCACGTCTCGGGGGCCACCCCCGGCAGTTACGATAGGTGCTCTTCCTCCTGAACATAAGAACATAAGAACATAAGAATTAGGAACAGGAGTAGGCCATCTAGCCCCTCAAGTCTGCTCCGCCATTCAACAAGATCATGGCTGATCTGGCCGTGGACTCAGCTCCACTTACCCACCCGCTCCCCGTAACCCTTAATTCCCTTATTGGTTAAAAATCTATCTATCTGTGACTTGAATACATTCAATGAGCTAGCCTCAACTGCTTCCTTGGGCAGAGAATTCCACAGATTCACAACCCTCTGGGAGAAGAAATTCCTTCTCAACTCGGTTTTAAATTGGCTCCCCTGTATTTTGAGGCTGTGCCCCCTAGTTCTCACCCGGAAATGAGGGATTCTTCCACATCTCCTCGGTCGCTGCTGCTCATCCTTATCAGGGCGAGCAGGAACAGGATCCTTCTCATGCTGACCTCTTTCCTGTCGGGGCACATAAAACAGATTGTCGAGCCCTGAGAAAGTTTGCAGGCTTGACAAAGGTGACCGAGTTCCAAATTTGGGCTCATGGGGCCAAGTTTCGGCCTGAGTTGCTCCTGGTTTTTTTGGAGAAACTGGTTTAGAACGGAGTATCTTAGAAATTTGAATTCTCGGCATTTAGTTTGCTCCAGTTCTAGTCAGTTAGAACAGTTTCACTTTGGAATAGAATTATTTTTTCAAAAGGAGGCGTGTCCAGCCACTTACGCCTGTTTTCAAAGTTTAGGCAGTGAAAACTTACTCCAAACTAACTTAGAATGGAGTAAGTGAAGATTTTTGTACGTTGGAAAAAACCTTGTCTACACTTTAGAAAATCAGGCGTAGGTTACAAATTAGGTGTAGGGAATAGGTGGGGGTGGGGGGGGGAGGGAAGTCATTAAATTCTACAATCAATCCTTAGTCATACTTATACAAATATTATACAAATAAATCTAACCTGGATAAAAATTTAGAAGCAAAGAAAAGATTAAATAATCCATGTTTCTACCTGTGTGAAACAGCAGCAGCCTTCGAGCTGCTGTGCTTCAGGCAGGCCTTTCATGTTGGAGACAGGCAGGGGTGTGGCGTCAGTGTCTCGACGGCAGCCCCAACAGCGGCAGCAAGCAGCCTTCGAGCTGAGCTGCGGTGCTTCAGGCAGGCCTTCATTCCGTTAGTGGCTGGCCGGCAGCCGAGGAAGCAACACGCACGCAGCTTTCGAAGGGGGTTGAGGCCATTCGGCCACACGATAGGGGCGGCGTCAGTGGCTGGCTGGCAGCCGAAGATACAGCAGCAGCCTTCGAGCTGTGAGGGGACTGAGGCTATTTGGCCACGGGATAGGGGCATCGTCAGTGACTGGATGGTAGGCAAAGACACAGCAATCAAGCAGCCTTCGAGCTGTGAGGGGGACTGAGGCCATTTGGACAGGGAGAGGCAGCCACATCGACAGTTTTATACTTAAATTTGCATAATGGGTGCTGCATTGTCAACACCACGTATTATTGCAATGGTTCGCCATCAATTCACTGCATAGGAGAGAATTGATTAGAGCTCACCGCACCAGGAACATCGTAGCCCGTAGGTTGATGGACAGGAGACCTTACCCACGTCGACAATATCGAACAAGGCGCTCGTACCTGGACATGAGCGAGGCTGATTGTATGAAAAGGCTGCGTTTTCGCAGAGAAGTTGTCACTGAGATCTATGATATGGTGAGAGCAGATTTGCAGCCCAGAAGCAGAACGCCTAACTGCCCTGTCTGTTGCAGTGAAAGTAACAACTGCACTTTCTTTCTGTGCCTCGGGATCGTTTCAGACTACAACTGGAGATGTGTGTGCCATCTCTCAACGTGCAATACATGCCTGCATTTACCAGGTCACGGCTGCACTGTATGCGCGAAGGAATGACTTCATCAATTTCCCAATGACCGCACAAGCGATCCATGAGAGGGCTGTGGGCTTCTTCAGGATTGCCGGCTTCCCAAAGGTACAGGGCTGCATTGATTGTACCCATATAGCCTTGCGAGCACCTGTGGAGGATTCTGAACAGTACCGAAATAGGAAAGGTTTCCACTCCATCAATGTGCAGCTCGTGTGTGACGACAAGCAGCGCATCATGTCAGTCGATGCGAGATACCCTGGCAGCACCCACGATGTGTTCATCCTACGTGACAGCGTTCTATCTGACATGTTTGAGCAGCAGCCAGAAGGGCAGAGCTGGCTACTGGGAGACAAAGGGTACGGCCTGACCACCTGGCTCATGACACCCCTACGCGTGACATGGACAGAAACTGACCGTCAATACAACATGGCGCACATTGCGACGCGCAGCATCATTGAGAGGACCATTGACATATTGAAACAGCGATTCCGATGCCTGGACCATTCCGGAGGACAGTTGCTATACTCTCCTTAGATTGTCGGTCACTTCACTGTTGTGTGCTGCATGCTTCATAACTTAGCCATCATGAGGCAGCAGAAGCTGGTAGTGAAACCAGAAGACCCACGTGAGGGTCCAGTGCATGATGATAGTATTACGGAAGAGTAGGATGTGGATGATGACGACGATCAGGAAAGTATGCAAGTGACTGATGCCGGAGCACGAGGCCGTCCATCATGCCCCTTTAACGATTGCTCGAGCCTTGCGCCAGCAGCTCATCCGTGAACGCTTCAATTACTGATGCCTGAAGGCTCTGCGACCATTGTTGCGCATGGACATGTTTATTCTTTGCAGTTGTTCCTACGTTGTGTTGTGTTAATGGAACATGAAACAGTTTTAATGAAAAAATATTTTATTGAAAAGTTAACGTCACTGTAATAAAATATTTGTTGTATCAAACTATACTTTTTAATATGACTCTTGAAGATCACTTAAAAACTTTAAGATTACTTATAAACTTGTAAAGTTACAAAAGTTACAAAACAATCGCAATGTGAAAAACGCTACTACAGCTACATCAAGAACAAGAACAAAAGCAGCAAAGAAAGGCTGCAACCATGTCTCATCCACATCTCAGTGAATGTTCACTTCCTCATGGGGGTGTCATTTGATTGGCTGGGCTGTGTGCCCTTATTGCAGCAGCTACCTCAACCAGGCCCTCCCTGACGGACTGTGCTGACACTTGCATGCCCTCGCTGATGGCCTGTGCCGTCGATTGCACTCCCTCGGACATTCCCTCCCTAAGTTCCCGTGTCATTACTGCTATTTCTCCCGTCATGACCATCAACTCTTCACCCACTGCACTGACGCCACCGATGAGTGATCGGGTAAGCTCATTGGTCTCCATACCCAATGCCACAACCTGAGTCGCATCTGTTGCATGATGCATCTCAGGACAGCGTGTCTCCAATCTCCTTCTCCTCTGCCTGGGTCTGCCTCATGGCACCACTACACTGGGAGGCGCGGCATGGACGGTGGGACGCTCGGTGTTGCAAGTGGCACCACTACACAGGGAGGGCGCGGGCTGGGACTGTGGGACGCTCTGTGTTCCAGACGGCAGAACTAGAGGGAGAGGCTCGGGCTGGAACGGTGGGATGCTCTGTGTTGCAGACGGCAGAACTAGAGGGAGAGGCTCGGGCTGGAATGGTAGGACGAATGGGTGTAAACTGCTCCATGATATCAGCAGCAGCACTGGGACCCGCAGCATCGGAATCAAAACCATAGTAGGTGGAACCAGAACCTATGCGAGAGGGAGGCGTAAGCTGGGACAGTAGTGCACTGACTGTAGAATGCTGTATTATACCAGCAGCACCACTGGGACCTGCAACATCGGAAGCAAAACCATGGAAGGTGGAACCAAGACCTATGCTAGGGGTTGAAACTCTAATGTCCCTTGATGGGGGCTCATAAACATTAATTTGGAAGCTCTCCCCTGCAGACATTTCAGTCATCGCTGCCATCATCCAGTCTGGATCGTCCGCAGCTGGTTGTACTGGTTCTTGTTCTGTACCCTCAGGATCCTCAGGGTTGGCACCAGCAGCATCATCATCATCATCATCATCATCATGTTCTGCAAAATACATCAGAACAGTCAAATGTTTAACAGCAAGGGAGGGGGCCGGATGGGTGGCATGAGTACTCTCACACATAGCAGGCCAGGCAGCAGGTTGATTTAAAGGGCCACGATGCATTTTCAGGATTTACCCTCTTCCTTGCGTGAGGGCCCAGCTTGTGCTGTACTGATTGCTTTTCTCTATGTACGACTCATCATAGCAGTTACCCTCTGTTCCAAGGGTGTCAGTGGATGCAGATTGGGCATGCCTCCTTCTGTCTGAGTTGCCTCCCTTTTGTTGTGGGCCAATTTCTTCTGCAAAGAGTAAAATATAACTTTTTACAGAGTGTGTCAGTCTGCAAGGTGGGACATACAGATAGCCAGGTTACAATTACGATTAAATAAAAAATGGGAAATATTACTTACACTAACTACTTGACCAAGGTCGTGCCATTTCTTTTTACACTGGCTTCCAGATCTCATGGTATGCACCACTGCGCAGTAATCTTCTGCAACTTGGTTCCACCGTTTCTTCATTTCTTTTGGTGGCACTTTTATGCGACCTCTGTTGCTGGTATCGAACTCCTGCCATCTCTGCTCAATTACGTTGACTAATATCTCTACTTCCTCATGCAAGAAATTCTTTGTTCTTGGTGGATGTTGATCCATTGCAAAGTTGAATTGGCACTCTTATTTCTCAAAACACACAATCATTAATTTGCATGCACCAATGCAACACCGGTTCTGCAAGTTTAGCAGTGAAAAGCTGAACTCACTGATTTCAACAGGTGATTTATTCAACAGTGCTGCTAAAAGCACTCCCTCACACACAAAAATATCACAAAAATTAAATCACAAGCTTTTCCAGGGGTCCAAGAGACAAATCTTCACTTTTCCTCCAGTCCCTTTAAAAATGGCCGAGTGCCAATGTTTGTTTCACACTGCGCGTGCGTGCACGCTCCAACACGCATGTGCAGGGTTGCCGGCATGACGTTGGCTCATTTGAATTAGACCCGCCCCGCACTGCTTAGAGAATCGGCGCGAGTGTCTGGCTCCGCCCCCCACTGTGATGGGCATGCCGCGCCAAGCTGAGTTAGAGCTCCGAGGAGCCGGAGAATCTTGCAGTTTTTTTCCTGCGCACTTTTAGGCATGAAGAACAGGCATCCAGCTCAACCTGAAACTTGGGGCCATGGTCTTTGATTGACTGGCTGCCTTATTCAGTTCCTTGTGGACTGATTCCTGCTTTTAACTTTATCTCACAGCGTTTTGCTTGTTATCTCACCGGTGCTTCTTTAATGGCTATACCGGTAGATTCTTCTTACTCCCGGTGTTACCCGGCCTGTGCTTCTTTTAACAGCTACACAGGTAGATTCTTTTCCTTACCCCAGTTAACTAATACATATATACTTATCATTACACAGATAAATCTTACACTATTCTAAACTTATTCACTAAACATACTTAAATTCACATCATTATATATGTACATCTGCCACCCGTGTCCGGGTGGCCAGGTTAATTCCTGCCTTCTCTTTCTTCTCCCGCTGGGTGTCCAATGAGGTAGGTAATGTGTCGGTCTGCACTGTCTAACCCTAAGTTCCCTGACCGGACGTGGTTTTTGAGTGCCACACTATCGGGGGAACGTCCCCTCTGGTGCTGCAGCACACCGCCCCTTTAGGGGTGGCTGCCTGGTCCCTTTCTTCCCCTGGGGGTTCTGCCTGGTCGAGGGCTATGGGCTGGGGACTCTTAATTCGTGGCTGTTCCACCGCTATCTCTTCTGGGGGTCCCTTGTTGCCCGAGGCTACCGGCTGGATGTCCCTGCTCGCGGGCTGGTCTCTGACCTTAGGTGCTCTTTTGCGGCTGGTCCCTCTCCCGGGGCTGAACCATTCAAATTGGAGCGCTGGTGACCACAGTGTCTTTGGCCGTGGTGTGCGTGGAATTGTTCTTAAGGCTCCGGCTGCTAAGGGTGCGTCCGAGTCCCAAATGATTGGGAGGGTAGCTCCTCCAGTAACACAGTCCACCGCTCCTCTAGGGACAGTCTGTGGGTCTGCCACGTCCCCTGTGGGATCTCCACAGTCAGGGGCCACTGGCTGGGGGTCCCTGTCTTTAGTACGGTTTACAGTTATGGCTGTCCCTTACGTTTTGCTGCTGCCCCTGGGTTGAAAAGTTTGCACTGACTTATATGGAACCACTTTGTTCGGCGGGGCAATTTTATGGCACAGACCATGGGGCTTGCTTTGTCGACAATGTGGTACGGTCCCATATACAGTGCCTCAAAGACCCCTAGTCTAGCGTAGTTACCCACCATAACCTGGTCTCCTATCTCCCACTTATGGTGTTTGCGGGGTTCTAGCAGCAGTCGGTTGCTCCGATGCTGTTTTCCCATGTTGTTAGCAGCCTGCCAGTGAATCTGTTTAAGGTGTTCAAACAGATTCCTGACAAAGCTGTCCAGGTTCGCTTCCCTAAGCTGACCTTCCGTGAGTACCGGGGCTAACACATGGGTGGGGGTTTGCATGGCTCTGCCGGTCATGAGCTCATACGGGGAGTACCCCGTGCTCTTTGACTGGCTGGCCCGGATCCCCATGAGGACCAGTGGTTGGACCTCTACCCACCCTTTGGGTGAGTCCCCTGTCTCCTTGCGCAGCCTTTCTTTGATGGTACAGTTTAAACGCTCCACAGGCCCGGATGACTGCGGGTTGTGGGCGACATGCCATTCCCCTCTGATGCCGAGTATCTTAAGGGTCTCCTGCATCACCTGCCCGGTGAAGTGACTCCCTTGGTTGGATTCCACGTATTGTGGTAGTCCCCATTGAGAGAACACTTCTCTGATCAGGATCCTGGCTGTTCCCAGGGCAGTGGCTGTTCGGCATGGGAAGGCTTCCACCCATTTGGTGAATACATCCACCAATACTAGACAGTACTTGTAACCTCCCTGGGCAGTGGGTAGGGGCCCGATGTCGTCGATTTGGATCGACTGCCAGGGTCCCTCTACCCTCCTGATATGTCCCATAGACACCTTTCTTTTCTGGGGGTCGGGGTTGTTGGCCGCGCACACCAGATAGATAGCACAGAACTCGCGGATGTCTTCCCTGAGTCCTGGTCACCACCCTGCCTGTTACACTCGTCGCCAAGTGGTCCAGGAGCAGGTCCAGGGTGTCTTGCTCCTGGAGCTTCGTGGGCCAGCTGGAGGAATTCTCTCCGGTGTTGTTGCGGTATGACCCATTACTCCGTTCTGAACAGCATGCCTTCTTTAATGGCAATTGCTCCGGTGTCTACCCTTTCCCCTTTAATTAGCTTGTTCAGGACAGTTTTGAGGACGGGGTCTTGGGTCTGAACCGTTTTTAGGTCCGGGGGCAAAGCTATCCCTGCCTTCCCTGCCGTCCCTATCCTGCCCCTGACTGCTGCTATGGGTCTTGAGTTGTACGGATCCCAGAGGTTGCCCGTGCGGGCCCTCTGCTTGGCTAACATGTCAGCCTGCTGGTTTCCCTTGCTACGGGGTTCTATGGTGGAATGTGCTTCACCTTATGTATGTAGATATTCCCTTCCTCCCCTACAGCTTTCATGATCTTTTCCAGTAGGGGCTTAATTGCCAGGGGTCTCCCGTTTGCGGTTGTGTATCCGCGGCGGGACCAAATAGCCAGGTACTCCGTACGCGAATTGCATGTGAACATACTGTCCGAGCAAATCATGTATGGGGCAGGGAATTCTTCGGGGTGTGTGATTACATACACCACCGCAGATAGTTCAGCGTGCTGGGCGCTCATTGTACTGGAGAGTTTAATCGCCAGGGCAGTGCCTGCCTCGGGGTCATAAACTCCGCAGCCTGTGAGTCGTTCACTCGCAGATACTGTGCTTGAACAGTCCACATAGATCTCTCGGCCTGTGGGGTGTAACCCAGCCCAAAAGCCTATGTTAATTTCCCATACCCCTTCTACGGAACACCGGTGGGCTGCCCCTGGATAAATCATGTTGGCTGCGAGTCTTGGCTCGGAAAGACTCTATCTTTAGGTCCATTTGAGAGAGGAGCAGGGTCCAGCGAGCAATGCGGGCACTGCTCACTGTCTCGTCCTTGATTCTCCTGTTCAGGAGCATTTGGGTGGGCGTATGATGGGTAACGAGTGTGATAGGGGACCCCCCTGAGAAGATCACTGATCTTTTCACAGCCCAGTGAGTGGCTAGGAGGTGCCTCTCTCAGTTGGAGCATCCCTTCTCCACATCCGTGAATATCCTGGAGGAGTAGACCACTGGTCTCAGCCGGCCGTGCCGCTCTTAGAGCAGTACTGTACTCAGGCTGTCCCCACTGGCTGCTACCTCTAGGAAAAACTCTTTACCCCCATCTATGGCCCCTAGAGCTGGTCTGCAGGTCTTTCTTGAGTTGGATAAATGCTGCCTCGCAATCTTCGTCCCATTCCCACTCTACTCCCTTGTGTAGGAGTCGAAGCAGAGGGGCTGCGGTGGCTGCATAATCCTCAATGAAGTCTCTGCAGTACCCGGTTAGCCCTAGAAAAGATCTTACTCCTGTTACTGTGTTGGGGCGGGTAACTTCTGCAGTGCTTCTCTTCTAGCATTGTCAATGGCTCTCTCCACAGCGCGCACAGCCAGTCCCAGGAATTTTACTTCCTTCAGGCCGATCTCTGCCTTCTTGGGGTTTACTTTAAATCCCTCTTCTTTCAGCAGTTCCAGCAGCTCAGCCAGCAGTGGGCCATGCTCCTCCCCCTCATCGGTGAACAGGAGCATGTCACCTACATACTGTACTAATTGCTGGGGTCTGCTGAAACTCTGTAAACAGTTGGCCATAAACTGGTGGAAAATACTGGGCTGTTGTGAAAGCCCTGAGGGAGACAGTTCCAAGTATACTGCTGTCCTTGAAAGGTAAAAGCAAACTTGCACTGATCTTCCCTTCTTAAAGGTATGGACCAGAACCCGTTGGAAATATCCAGCACCGTGAAGGTGGTCGCGGAGGCTGGGATACTTCCAGTGAGGTCGGTGACAGCAGCAACAGTGGGTTCACAGGCGGGGATGTTACGGTTGAGTACTCGATAGTCCACCGTGGCGCTCCAGGAGTTGTCCGGTTTCTTAACCGGCCACAATGGAGAGTTCACATGGGTAGCTATTGGTCTCAATACCCCCTGTTTAACCAGCGAACCCAAGGCCGTTTCCATGTCTGCCTCCGCCTCCCTGGGGAAGTTGTACTGTTTCTGTGGTCGGGTCATGGGGTCCCCATCTATGCTAACCTCGACCCATTTATTCTGCCACAGTCGTGTTTGTGAGTGGCAAAAGCTGCAAGGTTTTTCCTCACATATTCTTGATATTCAATAGGGGTGTTACTGACCAGTAATTCAAGGTCGTAACCCTCCTTTGGTTTCATGGTGCACACCGTCCCTTTTCCCTGTTTTCCCGGGATAACCATTACTTCACTCTCCTGTCCCGTACAGACTGACCCCCAAAGACAGTGGTTTCTTAAATCCACCAGGATCCTGTGGCCTAGGATGAAGTCAGCCCCCAGGATCCCTCTCCCTTCCTGCTCCCACTTCATCAGGACACAAGTCCCCTTAGTGTGGAGTGTACCTAAATGAATGGAGAGCGGAACGGAGAATGAGCCAGTCTGTTCAGTACCTATGAAACCCACCAAGCTGTAGGGGACCCCGTTAGACAGAGGTGAGGCGGCGGGGTTAGCTGCATAGACAATGGTGCTTGAGGCACCGGTGTCCATTTCACCTTTTCCACTTCCATCTGTACGGTCGGTCTCCCCCACGCATCATACTCGAGGGCACACAGGTGGACAGGCTGCATCTGTCCTAGTCACGGTTTTGGTTGGGAGGGGGCAGATGGGATTTTGGTACCGGTGGTGGTGGCTACCTTTCCAGGGCCATCTAACATGGCTCGGAGCGCAGTTAAAAAGGTCTCAAATGAGTGGGGAGGGACTGGCTTATCTGTCTCGGTCTTTTGGGCAGGGCCTGGAGAATTTTTTCCTGCGCTATTCTTCCAAGGATTTTTACAATCCCTTTTCCAGTGCCCACTCTTTCCGCACCCGAAGCAGGTACATTTTGTATCGGAGGAGTTGTCCCCCTCGTGGCGCCATTCCCTCTTGTCTTGGTTAGGTCGGATTTCGTGAACCCTTCCCTTTTGTGGGTGCTCTTCTGTCCCTCTGCCGTTTCTGTAAGCTAGGGTCAGTTGCCTCAGCACTCCCTGTTCTGTGGCTTGGGGATCTCTGGGGTCGAACCAGGCCCCAGCCTTAGTTCTTATTCTGGGTAAACTGTTAGCTACTAGGCTTCAGTGCCAGTGTCCTAATTCGTCCGGGTTTAAGTGATCTCTGTCTATGTCGCCACTACAGGAGCTTTTGTACACAGGCCACAGTCAGTCTGCGAAAGCATGTGGGGTTTCTCCTATGAGCTGCACCGTTTTCTCTACTCTAGAGAAGGGACTCCAGTCATTGCAGTCCATAGCTTCTAAAATGTCCTTTTGGACAGCAGCAAGTGTTTTCTGTCCTCTTTTGCTCTCAGTAGAGAGGGACTGGTACAGTTTGCTGTCTCAGGAGAGGAGAAGCACCTTTGCCATTTCTGCATCATCACACCCATTAATATCCCCTGCCTGTTCCACTTCCACAAAGTGAACCGAGGGGTCTCCCTTTGGAGTTAGCTTTCCCAGGTGGCTTATCATAGCCCTAAGCTGGTGGGGAGTGTGGGGGACCACAAACTGACTTTCCAGGGGCCCTGGACCCCCGTTAAGGGTGGGTGGGCCAAACTTCTGTTGCCGGACCAGGCACCTTGGCCCTGGTTCTGGCTCTCCCTGTTCTGACTCGCCTCCCTCTCTTCCCTGCGGCCAAGCCGAGCTGAAACTCGGTGCTACAGGTGGTGGTGGTTCACTATCCCTGTCCGCCCGCAACTGATTTGCCCCTCCTGCTGCTGAACCGGTGTAGTCACCGGTGCCACAGGTAGTGGCCGGGTATTTTCTTCCTTCTCTTCCAGGTTTACCTGGGGCGTACCCGGGCTTATTAGGCATACCATGCCTTTTGCCTTGGACAGACCAAGGTTTAAACTTTTAATTTGCTGCTGGCAGGGACCGTGGTCTCCCGATTCAAACCCATTAGTGCTAGCTACTTTATACGCTGCTTGCACATCTTTTAATCTTTCCTGGAGCTCTTTTACTTGTAGGGTGAGGTGAGTGCTTTCTTCCCTCAGTGACTTTTCATGACTTTTGGCCTCGGTAACCTGACATTGAAAATAATCCTGACTGTTTTTAAACCTTTCCATTATTTGGATCTTTTCTTGTTTTAGCTTACGGAGTTCTCCTGATTATCTTTCTTCTGACATAACCCTTTCTTGATAGTTCTCTGCGCATTCCCATAACTCTGCCTGTAATGTTTCATTCATTCTGTCTAGCAGTTGGACCTGTCGCTGTAGACAGACCAACCAGCTTGCTTTCTCTACTGCTTCCTTGTGATCTTTACTTGCTGTCCACTGGGCTGCAGCGTCAGCTGGACGCTCAGCGCGCAATCGACTAAGCACCCATTCCTTAGTTAAATTCACTTTCTTATACACATAGGAGGAAATCCTCTCTTCCATTTTGGTTCTTTGCCCCAAACCAGCACTCTCTACATCATACCCCATGTACCAGAGTTGTGCCATGGTCGCCATTTTGTAAGAGGGGTGGGGGTGTGTTTGTGGTCTCTATGAGGGGGTCAGGTTCTCTTCTGACCTATTTGAGCGGTTTTGAATCGCTCCCCCTCCCTTGGTTCTGTACTCTGGATTTATTTGGGGGGTGCGACAAAAGTGCAGAGGACACTGGTTTGATGCAAAGAACTTTGTTTTTATTACAGTCAAAATATTACTCTAGTAAGAAAATACACAGCCAAACTTACAATCACTCTAATAAAGAACAATACAAGGAAAGTTACAAGGTCAAACTTATAATCACTCTAATAAAGTACCATACACTACACATTCAAAGGGGGTTGCAGTAAAATTATACCTCCCACCTCCCAATACCTAATTCTTGCTAGGTTAGACTCCAGGGCAAGCAGGGACTTATGCTTACCAATCCTTTTGATAGTTAATGGTAGATGGTGATGTTCTTCCTTCCTTCAGCACTTCGAGGCTGGGGAATCTCTCCCCCCTCTCTCTCCCCCTCTCTCTCACTCCCCGCTCTCTCTCTCTCTCCCCTCTCTCTCTCTCTCCCCTCTCTCTCTCCTCTCTCCTCTGTTGAAAACAGTGGCCAGTTATATGATTTCAGTGTTCTAATCTTGCCGCCCAATCTGTTCACAATCCTTTGTATAATTTTGGCGGGCTTGGCTCTTCTTTGTAATATTTTGTCGGGCTCGTTAAAGTTGATATGTTTTGGGTGGGTTGATGTTCGAAAACTGTTTCCTGATGGAAATATTAGTTTGATAATTGCAATGTCCCTTTGTGCTTAGTCTTTCACATACAGGCTGGATTTGGGCCTCTGTGTGATGTATATGCTGAAATGGCTGTCCAGATCCATGTTGATGGGAAGCCATCTCTGGGTGATACTGTGATGGTAATGTCTCTTGTGGAGAAGATTTCCAAATACTCATTCTTCCAGACAGGTTAACTCAGTCCTCACACCCAGACAGTTCCAATAATCAAGTGGGCTTCTTTTGTTACCTAGGTCCGCCAACAGGCTTGACTTTGTCTTGTAAAAGTTCATAATTCTATTAAAGTTCGTAGATTCTTCCATAAGCACTTTAGAGTTCCAAACTTTTCGGTAGATAGTCCCAAATTAAATTTCCTTTCGAATGAGCACAAACACAGGGTGGGTTCTGGTGAATTTTGCTCTCTGCAATAGAGTGGATAGGATGGACCTATTTTCCTTAGCATAGGGGTCAACAACCAGGGACCATAGATTTAAAATAATTGTTACGAGGTTTAGAGGGGATTTGAGGGAGATTTTTTCACCCAGAGGGTGGTGGGGGTCTGGAACTCACTGCCTGAAAGGGTGGTAGAGGCAGAAACCATCACCACATTTAAAAAGTACTTGGATATGCACTTGAAATGCCATAACCTGCAGGGCTACGGACCAAGAGCTGGAAAGTGGGATTAGGCTGGATAGCTCTTTATCAGCTGGCATGGACACAATGGGCCAAAATGGCCTCCTTCTGTGCTGTGCTCCTCCTTTCTATGATTCTATGAACTCCACTTTCCTGCCTGATCCCCATAATCCTTTGATTCCCTTAAAATCCAAAACTCTAGCTATCTCAGCCTTGAATATTCTCAACGACTCAGCATCCACAGCCCTTTAGGATAGAAAATTCCAAGATTCACAACCCTCTGAGTGAAGAAATTCTTCCTCATCTCAGTCTTAAATGGCCGACCCCTTATCCTGAGACTATGCCCCCTAGTCCTAGACACTCCAGCAGTGGAAACAACCTCTCAGCATCTATCGTCAATCCCCTTCAGACTCTTGTATGTTTCAATGAGATCAGCTCTCATTCTTCTAGACTGCAGAGAGTAAGGGCCCAATCTACTCAATCTCTCCTCATAGGATAACCCTCTTATCCCAGGCATCAATCTAGTGAACCTTTGTTGCACCGCCTCTAAGGCAAGTATGTCGTTCCTCAGATAAGGAGATCCAAAAGGTGCTGAGTACTCCAGGTGTTGTCTCTGCACACAGTGAGAGGTCTCATTAGTATGTCCCCCCAGGTCATGTTGTTGAATATGCAGATAGTGAATGATAAAAGGACACTCCAGGTTGCAGGAGATATGAGATCTGCTTCTCGTAGTGACCAGTGATGCTGAACCCAAGAAGAATATCTTGTACAAAACCAAAGTTTGTTCAAGCCAGTTTTAATCTGTAATTCATACCTATTTATTTCATTTTTTATTAATTTCTGTATCCCCCTTTAATTCATTTCACCTGATTTTCTAGTAGGTCTACTTTTAATTCATAAAGATCACATGGTTATTTAATCAGTGTATTCATCTATATACAAAAACGCCTGTCATTTAGCTTTCACAGAGCAATTGACCATGGTCTGGTTCCAAAATATGTTACTTTCACAATATCGCATCGCATAACATTTATCTGCCATTATAATCAAACTGATGACTCTTGCTGGTGCTAAAATGTTATATTTACACTATAACAAAAACAGAAAATGCTGGAAACACTCAGCACGTCAGGCAGCATCTGTTTCAGGTTGTTTCATCAGAACTGGCTGATGAGAGATGTGGCTGTGAAAGCAAGTTTTGGCAGAGAGAAACAGAGTTAACATTTCAAGTCGATGAACTTTCGCCAGAACTGGGGTTCCAAAGTGTAATAGAGCTCCCTCTAGTGGACTACTGCTCCACCTAGTAGACTGCTGTAGTAATGCAACTACTGCTGTAAATAATAAAAGGGTCATTTGACTAAGTCACATGATGACAGTTTTCTGTATTGGGGCCATCTTGTGTAGTGTGTTTCTTAGTGATGCCGTAAGAATAAATCACATTGGTGATAAGAATAGGATTTCTAGATTTCCTAGCTGAAATTTTTGTTGGTGGATAATCCAGCCAACCGACAGAGACTTCAAGAGGTTCTTTGTTTTGCAGAACAGCTAAAAATCCAAGGTGAACCGCTTGCAGGTTAAAAGTAAAAAGGGTCATGTGACAAAGTCACAGGTTGACAGTATTCTGTATTGGAGCCATCTTGTGTTTAGTGTGCTTCTTCGTGATGTCGAAAGAATATACCATACACAGATGTTGCCTGACCTCCCTGCTCTTTTTAGAAATAGTGCCATGGGATCTTTTACATCTACCTGAGAGAGCAGATGGGGCCTCGGTTTAACGCCTCATCTGAAAGGCGGCATCTCCGACAGTGCAGCATTCCCTCAGCACTGCAATGGAGTGTCAGTCTAGATTTTTATGCTCAAGTCCTGGTGTGGGACTTGAACCCACTGAGGGTGCTACCCACTGAGCCACGGCTAACACTTTGCGAATGATGGCTGATAGAGTTTCACATGAGCAAGTGCAAAGCCCAAGAAAGGTAAATCGAAAGGCCAAATACTGCAGATGCTGGAAATCTGAAATATAACCAGAAAATACTGGAACTACTCAGCAGGTCAGGCAGCATCTGTGGGGTGAGACAGCGAATTAACGTTTCAGGTCGGTGATCTTGCGTCAGAACTGGAAAAAGTTAGAGATGTAACTAATTTTAACCAAGTACAGAGGCAGGGAAAGTGGGGTGGGGGGAGAGGAAAGAACAGAAGGGAAGGTCTGTGATAGGGTGGAAGGCAGGAGAGATTAAGGGACAAAGGTGCAAGGCAAAAAGGGGGTGGGACAAGAAAAGAAACAAAAGATGGGTCTGGAGGAGGTGTCAATGGGAATAGCAGAACCATTGCCAGCACTTGCTGTGTGAATAAATGGGAGCAGTGGTTATGATCCAAAATTGTTGAACTCGATGATGAGTCCGGAAGGCTGTAAATTACCCAATTGAAAGATGAGATGCTGTTCCTTGAGCTTCGGTTGAGCTGATAAATCGGAATATTTTCTAAATGGTGTGAAACCAGGAACAGTAGAGGAGTCCCAAGTACACACATCATTTAAAGCTAGTGGTCAGGATACAAAAAGCAATCAAAAAGACCAATGGAATGTTGGCCTTTATCTCAAGAGAGCTGGAATACAAAAAAAAAATTATACTTCAGCTGTAGCGCCTTGGTCACCTCCCATCTAGAGGACTGCATTCAGTTTTGAGTGCCACACCTCAGGATGAATATATTGGCCTTGGACGTGGTGCAGCGCTGATTCACCATAATGATACTGGGTCTCAGAGGGTTAAATTATGAGGACACGTTGCACAGACTTAGCTTGTGTTTTGTTGAGTAGAGAGGATTGAGGGGTGATCAACAGTGATTCTATAGGCACATGCGTAACGAGGAGAATCGAGATAGGGATAGGTCGACTCAGGGAGGAGCATGATAAAGGCACAGAAAATGCAGTCGGAGGCTTCCCAAGGACGGTTGCCTCTAACCTGAAAATTTTCTACAAGTTTACCTGGTGGTCCAGAATGTTCAGAGACTTGTGGTCCTGGGCCTCTGCGCGAAGGCCTGCGAAGAGACCCACGTATCCCAGGGATGGAACCGCTTCTTACGTATCCCTGGGATCACGTGGGCCGGCCCAACCAATCAAAGTACGGGAATCCCCATTCTTACTTGTGGTGAGTCCTCCAAAACACACCAACACTTAGTATACATTTTTAAAACACGTTGCATATTTAAAATTAATCAAAATGGAATTTAATTAATTAAAACTTTTTTTTTGCATTTCAAAGGATCTCAAAATAAACTTAGCTTATTCAACAGGATTTTAAATGTTTAAATTATTGAAAAAAATGTCTCTTTCTGTCCTTTAAAAGTCTTACGCTGAATAAAAAAGGCCTTATGCCTGCTTTTATCAGTCATAAGAATTTAAGTGGCATTCGCTGGGCAGAAGTTAGGCAAATAGCCCGACTCTCCATCTGCAGAAGCCCTTTTCTTCCAGATGCGTCCGATCTGTCAAGAGGATTCTTGACGGTTCGCAATTTCCGGATTTAGGCGTCTACGCTTCGCATACCGATACCCAGGACTTGCGGGGTCCTTATGGGGCCGCGAATTCAGGGCCATTAAATGGCAGGAATACAGAATAGATAGTCTGTCAGCTTTCAGTAAAGAAACTAACAAAGAGGAAATAACAACAGTAGAAGAAGTCAAGGGGGATATTATAACAGTAAAAATAGAAAGAAAGGAGATGGCAGACAAACTAGCCAACTAGTTATTGGAGAATTACATGGATGAAAATGCTGGTGCTAAAACAATAGACAAGGAATGTTATACTAATACGTTAAGCATTTGCTCACCAATGTCCCAACGGTAATATCTCGGCTTGTGTATCAGTTGAAAATCACAGAATATCAATCACAGAGCTTCATTCCTTGCTTCAGTTTATGATGCTCCTTTCCAAATTTGGAACACTGCTGCCTGTGTTCTGAGATTTGGGTTCAGTTAATCGCTGCTTGCAGAAATCAGATTGCGAGAATGTGTAACAGTCTGGAGTACTTGGGATTCCAGTACTATTTTTCAACTCTTGAAATGGAAACAGACGGGGAATCTGACATGGAGCCATGGCAATACAGATTGGGCCACAATTAGAGTATTGCGTGCCGTTCTGGTCACCACATGACAGGAAAGATGTGATTGCACTAGAGAGGGTGCAGAGGAGATTTACAAGGAAGTTGCCCGGACTGGCTATGAGGAAAGAATGGAGATGCTGAGTCTGTTTTCTTTGGAACAGAGGAGGCTGAGGGGAGACCTGATTGAGGTATATAAAATTATGAGGGGCCTGGATAGAGTGGATAGGAAGGACCTGTTTCCCTTAGCAGAGAGGGCAACAATCAGAGAGCATAGATTTAATAGGAGGTTTAGAGGAGATTTGAGGGGAAATGTTTTCACCCAGAGGGTGGTGGGGATCTGGAACTCACTGCCTGAAAGGGTGGTAAAGGCAGAAATAGCCTCCATCCATGCTGTAAATTTCTGTGATTCTATGAGACATGACCAAAGCCTGGAAATAAAGATGTTCTTTTTATGCATTATGCTCTTGACGTACGGCGATACTGGAAACATTGCGTTTAGTTCTTATTCCTTGTTTGCACTAAAATGTTGTAATCAATTATTAAAGATGAACTAACAGCACATTTGGAAAGCAGTGACAGGATCGGTCCAAGTCAGCATGGATTTATGAAAGGGAAATCATGCTTGACAAATCTTCTGGAATTTTTTGAGGCTGTAACAAGTAGAGTGGACAAGGGAGAACCAGTGGATGTGGTGTATTTGGACTTTCAAAAGGCTTTTGACAAGGTTCCACACAAGAGATTGGTGTGCAAAATTAAAGCACATGTTATTGGAGGTAATGTACTGACGTGGATAGAGAACTGGTTGGCAGACAGGAAGCAGAGAGTCGGGATAAACGGGTCCTTTTCAGAATGGCAGGCAGTGACTAATGGGGTGCCGCAGGGCTCAGTGCTGGGACCCCAGCTATTTACAATATACATCAATCATTTGGATGAAGGAATTGAATGTAATATCTCCAAGTTTGCAGATGACACTAAACTGGGTGACGGTGTGAGCTGTGAGGAGGACGCTAAGAGGCTGCAGGGTGACTTGGACAGGTTAGATGAATGGGCAAATGCATGGCAGATGCAGTATAATGTGGATAACTGTGAGGTTATCCACTGGGGCAAAAACATGAAGGCAGAATATTATCTGAATGGCGGCAGATTAGGAAAAGGGGAGTTGCAATGAGACCTGGGTGTCATGGTACATCAGTCATTGAAAGTTGGCATGCAGGTACAGCAGGCGGTGAAGAAGGCAAATGGTATGTTGGCCTTCATAGCTAGGGGATTTGAGTACAGGGGCAGGGAGGTGTTACTGCAGATGTACAGGGCTTTGGTGAGGCCTCGCCTGGAATATTGTGTAAGTTTTGGTCTCCTAGTCTGAGGAAGGATGTTCTTGCTATTGAGGGAGTGCAGCGAAGGTTCACCAGACTGATTCCCGGGATGGCAGGACTGACATATGAGGAGAGATTGGATCGACTGGGCCTGTATTCACTGGAGTTTAGAAGGATGAGAGGGAATCTCATAGAAACATATAAAATTCTGATCGGATTGGACAGGTTAGATGTGGGTAGAATGTTCCTGGTGTTGGGGAAGTCCAGAACCAGGGGACATAGTCTAAGGATAAGGGGTAAGCTATTTAGGACTGAGATGAGGAGAAACTTCTTCACTCAGAGTTGTTAACCTGTGGCATTCCCTACCGCAGAGAGTTGTTGATGCCAGTTCGTTTGATATATTCAAAAGGGAGTTAGATATGGCCCTTACGGCTAAAGGGATCAAGGGGTATGAAGAGAAAGCAGGAAAGGGGTACTGAGGGAATGATCAGCCATGATATTGAATGGTGGTGCAGGCTTGAAGGGCCGAATGGCCTACTCCTGCACCTATTTTCTATGTTTCTATGTCAATGTTAAAGAAAATAAAAATTCACAACCCCCGGACGTCCCAAAGCATTTTACAGCCAATGAAATAATTGTAGTCACTATTGTAATGTAACTAACGCGGCAGCCAATTTGTACACAACAAGATCCCACAAACAGCAATGTGATAATGACCAATCTGTTTTTAGTGATGTTGATTGAGGGATAAATATAGGCCCAGGACACCGGGGGCAGGGGAAACGCCCCGGCTCATCTTCGAAATAGTGCCATGGGATCTTTTATGTCCACCTGAGAGAGCAGGCGGGGCCTCGGGTTAAATATAATGGTATGAATCTCTTTGTAGCATCACGTTGATTAAAGCTATCTTATAAAGAAACATTTTAAAACAGATCATAATACCAGTAGAATACAACGGAAGATACGTGACCCACCTATCTGACTATCCAGCTGAGTTTTTTTGGGGACAAAGTTCTGCGCACGGTTGGCTTTAGTGAGCTGTGCAATCAACCTCCTGTCTAATATAGGTCAACCTCACAGACCAAGAAGGGTTAAATTTAGTTCATGCTATTTGTGTTCTACCTGCCTTTGTTCACATGTCTATTATTTTACTGTAACAGATGTGTTAGAGCAAAATGTGGACTCTCAACTATCCACCAGTTTCTATTATCCACCAGAAGGGATCCCCCTCTGTTTGAATGGACCATGGGCTTTTCACACATTCTGGGTACCCAGCTATTGTACTTAGAAATGCCATTGTGGACAGTCAGATCCAATTGATTACCCTCACAAAGTCCTCATTTCCAGGATGTCTCTCATGAAGGTGTTTCATTCTCATTGATACATAAAAGATTCTGAAGGGGATTGACAGGGTGTTTCCTCTGGCTGGATTGTCTAGAACTAGGGGGCACAGTCTCAGGATAAGGGGCAGGCCATTTAAGACAGATTTAAGGAGGAATTTCTTCACTCAGAGGGTTGTGAATCTTTGGAATTCTCTGCCCCAGAGGGCCATGGATGCTGAGACTCTGAATATATTCAAGGCCAAGCTAGCTAGATTGTTGGAGGCTCAGGGAATCAAGCGATATGGAGATCGAGCGGGAAAGTGGAGTTGATCTTATAGAATGGCGGGGCAGGCACGAGGGGCCATAGGTCCTACTCCTGGTCTTATTTTTTATGTTCTTATGTTCATCAACTGCACCTCTGCGCACTGCATGACACAGGCAGCGATCTTTGGAAAGCTGCTAAGTAGCAGAGAAAAAATATAAGTGCATATGATAGCTGACAATGTAAATGGTTCCCTTTCGCAGGATCTATCCTGCCCACTTTAAAAATGCTTCGTTACCCACCCTGACCCATCTCTCCTCCTACCCCCCGACCCATCTTTCCTCCTCCCACCCCCCCAACCCATCTTCCGTCCTCCCCCCGCCCCCCGATCCATCTTCCCTCCTCCCCCCCCGACCCATCTTCCCTCCCCTTCCGACCCTGACCCGTCGTCTTCCCTTCCCCCGCCCCACCCCGACCCATCTCTCCTCCTACCCCCCGACCCATCTTTCCTCCTCCCACCCCCCCGATCCATCTTCCCTCCTCCCCTCCCGACCCATCTTCCCTCCCCCTCCGACCCTGACCCGTCGTCTTCCCTTCCCCCGCCCCACCCCGACCCGTCGTCTTCCCTTCCCCCCCCCCCACCCCGACCCGTCGTCTTCCCTTCCCCCCCCCACCCTGACCTGTCATCTTCCCTCCCCCCCCCAACCCCGACCCGTCGTCCCTCCCACCCCCCCCACCCCGACCCGTCGTCTTCCCTTCCCTCCCCCCCACCCCGACCCGTCGTCTTCCCTCCCCCCCCCCACCCCGACCCGTTGTCCCTCCCACCCCCCCAACCTGACCCGTCGTCTTCCCTCCCCCCCCCCACCCCGACCCGTTGTCTTCCCTCCCACCCATCGCCATCTCTCCTCTTCCCCCCACCCCCCACAACTGATCCATCCCGCCTTCCCCACCCCCCCCCGCCACCACAACCCAGTCCTCCTCCCCAACTGCCGACTCAGCTTTAGCCTCCCTTTTCTCTTCAAAATTCGCAAATGAGTCATTGTCTCCCTGGGGATGTTTCCAGTAGAGTGGATAAGGGAGAACCAGTTGATGTGGTCTATTTGGACTTTCAGAAGGCATTCGACAAGGTCCCACACAAGAGATTGATGTGCAAAGTTAGAGCACATGGGATTGGGGGTAGTGTACTGACATGGATTGAGAACTGGTTGTCAGACAGGAAGCAAAGAGTAGGAGTAAATGGGTACTTTTCAGAATGGCAGGCAGTGACTAGTGGGGTACCGCAAGGTTCTGTGCTGGCGCCCCAGCTGTTTACACTGTACATTAATGATTTAGATGAGGGGATTAAATGTAGTATCTCCAAATTTGCGGATGACACTAAGTTGGGTGGCAGTGTGAGCTGCGAGGAGGATGCTGTGAGGCTGCAGAGCGACTTGGATAGGTTAGGTGAGTGGGCAAATGCATGGCAGATGAAGTATAATGTGGATAAATGTGAGGTTATCCACTTTGGTGGTAAAAACAGAGAGACAGACTATTATCTGAATGGTGACAGATTAGGAAAAGGGCAGGTGCAAAGAGACCTGGGTGTCATGGTACATCAGTCATTGAAGGTTGGCATGCAGGTGCAGCAGGCGGTTAAGAAAGCAAATGGCATGTTGGCCTTCATAGCAAGGGGATTTGAGTACAGGGGCAGGGAGGTGTTGCTACAGTTGTACAGGGCATTGGTGAGGCCACACCTGGAGTATTGTGTACAGTTTTGGTCTCCTAACCTGAGGAAGGACATTCTTGCTATTGAGGGAGTGCAGCGAAGGTTCACCAGACTGATTCCCGGGATGGCGGGACTGACCTATCAAGAAAGACTGGATCAACTGGGCTTGTATTCACTGGAGTTCAGAAGAATGAGAGGGGACCTCATAGAAACATTTAAAATTCTGACGGGGTTAGACAGGTTAGATGCAGGAAGAATGTTCCCAATGTTGGGGAAGTCCAGAACCAGAGGTCACAGTCTAAGGATAAGGGGTAAGCCATTTAGGACCGAGATGCGGAGGAACTTCTTCACCCAGAGAGTGGTGAACCTGTGGAATTCTCTACCACAGAAAGTTGTTGAGGCCAATTCACTAAATATATTCAAAAAGGAGTTAGATGAGGTCCTTACTACTAGGGGGATCAAGGGGTATGGCGAGAAAGCAGGAATGGGGTACTGAAGTTGAATGTTCAGCCATGAACTCATTGAATGGCGGTGTAGGCTAGAAGGGCCGAATGGCCTACTCCTGCACCTATTTTCTATGTTTCTATGTTTCTCCGAATTCTATGCCCATTTATCTCAAAACTCCGTGTTTCAATCCCTCGAGTATCCATTCTGCCCTGTGCACAGCACTGAGACTGCCCTGGTCAAAGTCACGAGTCGTTATCTCTGTGACTGTAACCGTGCTCAGTTGTACTTCCTTGTCACCTCTGCAGTGTTTGATACGGTGAAGGGCAGTGTCCTCTTCCTCTCCCAGCTATCCAGCGCTGTGGGACTATGTCTGTGTGCTTCCATGCATTTTTCTAACTCACTATAAACTCCATTCCCCAGCTATTGATTTTATTCCCCTCCCTGGCCATTACTCAGCCACAACCTGGCATTGCAAAATCTTGCCGTCATCCTTGTCCCTTATGTTAGTTTAAAACTCTACATCATGTGCATTGTCAAGACGAACAAAGCATAGTCACACACCTCAACTTTACTTTGACTTTTAACTTTTAAAATGATTACCCTATGGGGATATCATTGTGGTGTTGGGGAGGTTTGATGTTTTTTTTATTTATTCGTTTATGGGATGTAGGCATCGCTGTCAAGGCCAGCATTAATTGTCCTTGATAAGGTGGTGGTGAGCCGCCATGCATCTAGAGTCACATATAGCCCAGAACCGGATAAGGATGGCAGATTTCCCTCCTCAAAGGACATTAGTGAACCAGATGGGTTTTTACAACAATGCGGTAGTTTCTGGTCACCATTACTGATACTAGCTGCCGTGGTAGGCGATATTTCCTGGTAGTGGGACTGTCACATTGGCGTGACACGTTGGAGCTGCAGTGTGCAATATTGTGATCTGCTTATTGTATATTTTAAAAATAAACTAGGCAAAGGAACCTGGCAGAATTGATCGGTAACACAACAGCATTATCACATAGGAACAGGAGCAGGCCATTCAGCCCCTCGATCTGTGCTAGATTACATGCTTAAATGTCTGGAAGGCCATTGACCCCACGATCTCTGACTCAAGGCAAGAGTTCTACCACTGAGCCATGGCTGTAAACGTACTCCTAAAAGGTTGGAGACACAAATGGGGGAGTATGTTACGTTTGCTGGTACAGATTGTACCTCCCTTATCCGGAACCACCTCTCATCCAGAACCATTTCTGGCCACCAGGTGGCGCATGTACAAAACTCCGACATGAAGAAATTGAACAAATTGAAGACTCCCGCAATCGCTGGCCTGACCCTGCGATCCACTGTTTCCCACCCTTCACATGATCTCTCTGCCGCACTCCCATCCCCAAGCCAGCCAGCCCTGATATCCCCTTGCTCAGTACCTGTACCATCCAATTTAACGTGACCAGCCCTTTTCTGGAAAAATCCCTTATCCAGAACAGGCCAGATCCTGAGGGTTCCGGATAAGGGCGGTTCAACCTGTACGTCATTTAGATGGAGTGAGGGAGCTTTATTCCATATCTAACTGATTCTTTATTGACCTTGAAGTGCTTGATGTCATGTGCCAAAAATGAAGGAGAATTTTGTCCCCTAGCAGTGGCTATTTTGAACGATGTTTTTAAAAACTAACCCCCAAATTCTTTACCTTCGATACAATCCTGTCCCCCCGTGCCATGTGAATCTTCTCTGTAATATTTTGTAATAAGATTATACCTGTGCTCATTCTATTTTATTCCCTTGGTAGCTCTACAATATAAGATAAGCACAGCATGCCGCGAAGTCCAACATCAAGTGAAGATGAGATGGCACAGAGCATTTCTGATTATTCTGTTGAATCTGAATCTGACAGCTCCAAAGAAGAAACATTCTATGACACCATCAGGGCAACAGCAGGAAAGCCCATCACCAGGATGGATGATATGCAGAGCAATACATTGGTCATCAGAATCGTCATTCCTGACTTGCAGCAAACGGTAGGAACCTCATCCTTCAATCCTTTTATCAATAAGATATTGCCAACAATGGATACGTCACTGAACCAACAACAGTGAGTAAAGTCTAAATAACCAAATGAAAGCTGTAAACATAACAAGGTGCTAGAAGAACATAAGAACATAAGAAACAGGAACAAGAGTAGGCCATAAGGTCCCTCGAGCCTGCTCTGCCATTCAATACGATCATGGTTCATCTGATCTTGGCCTCAACTCCACTTTCCTGCCCATTCCCCATAATCCTTGACTCTCCTATTGTTCAAGAATCTGTCTATCTCCGCCTTGAATATATTCAGTGGCCCAGCCTCCACTGCTCTCTGGGATAGAGAATTCCAAAGATTCGCGATCCTCTGAGAGAAGAACTTCCTACTCATCTCCGTCTTAAATGGCCAACTTCTTACTCTGAAACGATGCCTCCTAGTTCTAAATTTCCCCCAGAAAGGGAAACATTGGATTCAGTCAGAATAGATAGTTATAAGAACATAAGAAACAGGAGCAGGAGTAGGCCATATGGTAACCTGAGCCTGCCCCGCCATTTAATATCATGGCTGATCTTCTACCTCAACTGCACTTTCTTACCCTATTCCCATATCCCTTGATTCCCTTGAAATATGAATATAATTGGGAATTTCTCTAATGCAGGGGAGTGAAAACTTCATATAAGGGGAACAGATAGGGTAGATAGAGAGAAACTATTACCGCTGGTTGGGGATTCTAGGACTGGGGGCATAGTCTAAAAATTAGCACCAGACCTTTCAGGAGTGAAATTAGGGAACACATCTACACACAAAGGGTGGTAGAAGTTTTGAACACTCTTCCGCAAATGGCAATTGATGCTAGATCAGTTATTAATTTTAAATCTGAGATTGATAGCTTTCTGTTAACCAAGGGTATTCAGGGATATTGGCCAAAGACGGGTGTACGGAGTTAGGTCGCAGATCAGCCATGATTTCATTGACTGGCAGAGCAGGCTCGAGGGGCTGAATGTCCTTCTCTTGCTCCTATGTTCCTATTAATTGCTCACTTAGTGGTGTACTGTGAATTCCTATGGCTCTCACAGAAAGAATTCCAATATAAAATTCACGGAAAACATATAAAAGCACTTTTGCCTGCCCTTCCTCCTTCCCCCCACAAAGGTAAATTAATCTTGAAATAAAATTTATATTTTGTGTAATTAAACGCATGTAAAAATATTTTCTTCCCCTACAAGCTGAGTTAGAACTTAACTAAACAAGTCATTACTGATCAAACCTGTTGCTCCAGTTCAGGAGTGCGCAACAGGAGAGGCAGTGACTGGCACTTCCAGAGCTGGATTGCAAAGGTTGTAGGTCCTGTAGGACTTCAGATCTGTCGTTTGGACAACCTCTGCTTTAAGAATGTTACCATTGTAAGTTTGATGTTTAAAGTAATTTCTTGGTACAATATTGGGGATTTCTTTACGAGCATTACTAAATTATTAATTAACAGTCCTCGATCGAGTGGATAGGACGGACCTATTTCCCTTAGCAGAGGAGCCAACAACCAGGGGGCATAGATTTAAAGTTATTGCTAAGAGGTTTAGAGGAGATTTTGAGGAGAATTTTTTTCACTGAGGGTGGTGGGAGTCTGGAACTAACTGATTGAAAGATTGACAGGAACCCTCACTGCATTTAAAAAATACTTGGATGTGCACTTGAAGTGCCGTAACTTACAGGGCTATGAATCAAGAGCTGGAAAGTGGGATTAGGCTGGATAGTTCTTTGGCGGTTGGCCTGGACACGTTGGGCCGAATGGCCTCCTTCTGTGCTGTAAATGTCTATGATTCTATGTACCCATGAATTTTACTTGATACAAATGCCTCATGCCACATGTTAATAAATAAGTGGACACAGCCAAATAACACAAGCAACAAAAACGCAAGTGTATTTGACACATCCGACCCGCGGTTATACCATGGGCTCCTGCTGTATCTTTCATTTACCTCTTGGTAGTGCCTTTAAGAAAAGCAGTGAGGGATGGCGTCTGCAATAGTTGAGATGCTGTGGTGGATAGTGGAGCAATATCCGCTGACCTTTGGCAATGGGGTTGTTTTGGAATTGTTGCAAAGGCCATATTAGCTTGCGGGTTGAGGCCAAGGATGGAAACTTGAACCAAATGGCTGCCGCCAAAGAGAGCAGGATGGAGGTGATCGGCTCTGAAGGGAGAAAAGGAAGATGGGACTTGAGTAGACTGAAGGAATGCTTTATTGTATGCATGTGCTGAGATCCGTTTCTCTGGGGTTTTGTGGCATGCTGTATTCTGCTCGGCATGGAATTGGGGTTTGCATGGCTTTTGGTCACCAAGCTGCAGGTGGCCATATATGCCCCACGGCTTCAGGCTGTTGTTACCAAGCTCCTTCAGCAGCACATTTACTGAATGCATCATCAAACCTATTTTAATTCTTACGCATATAAGATGTCCGGGTAAGTGTTCAACTAAAATAAGCTGGAGAACTTTAGTCATTCTTTGTTTCCCCCTCTCCATCCTGCAACATAATGGTTCACTTGCTTACAAAGTGTTATCAGCTGTCCCATCTCAGAAATAGAGAAATAAGCTAGGTTAATACATGCGACTGACAAGGACTCAAATCCGGCATCAAGCTTATGGTTTACAGGGCAGTAGTGATAGCCACCCTTCTATATGGCTCAGAGATGTGGACTATATATAGCAGTCACCTCAAAGCGCTAGAGAAGTACCACCAGCACTGCCTCCGCAAGATCCTGCAAATCCATTGGTAGGGCAGATGCACCAACGTTAGTGTTCTCGCTCAGGCCAACATCCCCAGCATCGAAGCATTGACGGTGCTCGATCAGCTCCGTTGGGCAGGCCACATCGTCCGCATGCCCGACACGAGACGCCCAAAGCAAGCGCTCTACGCGGAGCTTCGACACGGCAAGCGTGCCACAGTTGGGCAGAGGGAATGCTTCAAGATACCCTCAAAGCCTCCTTGACAAAGTGCAGCATCCCCACTGACCCCTGAGAATCCCTGGTCCACAACCGCCAAAGTGGAGGAAGAGCATTCCTGGAGGGCGCTGAGCACCTCGTGTCCCGCCGCCAAGAACAAGCAGAAACCAAGCGTAGACAGTGGAAGGCGCGTGTGTCAACCCAGACTCCCCACCCATCCATTCCTTCAACCACTGTCTGCCCCACCTGTGACAGAGACTGTAGGTCCCGCATTGGACTCCTCAGCCACCTGACAACTCACTTTTACAGTGGAAGCAAGTCATCCTTGCCTCCAAGGGACTGCCTATGATGATAATGAAAAGAACTCTTCAGAAACATTTTTTTAATTCCTTCTTGGGATGTTGGCATCACTGGCACAGCCGACATTTTTCCCCCATTCCTCATTGAGAGGGTAGTGGTGAGCCGCCTGTGTGGTGAAGGTACTCCCACAGTTGCTGTGGGGGAGGGAATTCCAGGATTTTAACCCAGCGACGATGAAGGAACGACGATATATTTCCAAGTCGTGATGGTGTGTGACTTGGAGGGGAACTTGGAGGTGGTGTTCCCATGCGCCTGCTGCCCTTGTCCTTCTAGGTGATAGAGGTCGCGGGTTTGGGAGGTGCTGTCGAAGATGCCTTGGTGAGTCGCTGAGAGAGAGCCTTTGTATTGGTTATGGCACCAAACCTTGTGTCAGATTTTGGATGAATAAATAGGTCATACGTTGTGCAAACATGTTCATTGCATTTAATTGCTGGCCATAATTCGCTGGTCCTTAAGATGTCTCACTGTCTTATTTTTCTCCCTGGGATATTTGCTGTCGTATGCCAGCTGTCCTGTTTATCCTATTGTTTCTGCTAAAGTGCAGCTTTATACATGTTTTACACAATAATGCAATGTTTTTGGTTTCCAGAATAAATATAATAAAATTGTGAATTTTTCTATATATCTTTTTAAAAAAATGTAAAAATCCAAAATTATTGCACATCAGCAAAGGATTTGTGAATTGGGCCCACGAGTTTAGATTTCATAATTTAACGTTTTAATGCCCAGTGGTGTTAAAAAATGGCGATTGGAAAATCTAGGATGAGGTGTCTTAAAAGTTACTATAAAAATAAACAGCAGTGGCTAATTTCTTTGGGGGGAATTCTAACTCCTGGTGGTCCTGCCAATGGGAGACAGGGTCCATTATAACAGACGAGCATCTTTAACATCCTTCCGGTCAGCTGGAAATGAAACATTAACTGGGCTGTGGGGAAAGAGTGGGGGAGTGGGACTAATTGGAGAGCTCTTTCAAAGAGGTGGCACAGGCACGATGAGCCGAATGGCCTCCTTCTGTGCTGTGAAATTTTCTGATCCCTTCCTGCAATAACTGACGGCTCTATGCCAGTATATATTGTTGCCCTGCCCCCGCCCCCACTCCTTGGGATTCATTAATAATTTATTTTTGCAAATGTTAACGGGTCCCAATAACGCACTCGTGAGAATCATTTGGTGACGAGTTTATTTTTCCACTTGTTTTAAGCAGCTGCTCTGGAAGCGACAATCTGGGGCTTTACTGAACATGCAGTCCAGAGACATGCCTGTCTGGTGAACAGGAGGAGGTCACTCGGCCCATCGAGTCTGCGTCGGCTCTTTCAAAGAGCAATCCAGTTAGTCCCACTCCCCTGCCCTTTCCCCATACCCCTGCAATTTTTTTCTCCTTCAAGTATTTATTCAATTCCCTTTTGAAGGCTACTACTGAATCTGTAACCACCACCTATCAGGCAGTGCGTTCCAAATCCTAACCACTTGTTGTGCAAAAAACATTTATCCTCATGTCGCCTCTGGTTCTCTTGCAAATCGCCTTCAATCTGTGCCCTCCGTTTATCGACCCTCCATCCATTGGAAACAGTCCCTCTTTATTTACTCTATTGGTGCTCTTGACCAGCAGTTGGATACATTTTCTTCAGGATCTACGTTTTGCAGCTGTACTTCTGGGCATTTTTTTATTTAAATTGTGTGTAAAAGTTTGAAAATCCACTGCTTGCTGCTCCGATTTGTAAATTTCCTGGCCAGGTCTCACAATACAGGTGTGACGTCCTAAATCCTCAAACCTCAAACCACAGGACTGAGGCCGTTCCGCATTCCGGGTATTTCTGGATTTCGGAACCTCTTTGCCTGGGCTGAGCTAGGTAGGGGAGGCGGTCGGTCGGGCCGCCGGAGGTCGGGGGGGGCGGGGTCGTTGGTTGGGCTGCCAGAAGTCGGGGAGGCGGGGGCGCGATCGGGCCGCCAGAGGTGGGGGGCGTTGGTTGGGCCGCCAGAGGTCGGGGGATCGGGGGGGCGATCAGGCCGCCAGAGGTCGGAGGGGGCGGTTAGGCCACCGGAGGTCCGGGGGGTGGCGTTGGTTGGGCTGCCGGGGGTCGGGGCGATGCAATCGGGCTGTCGGAGGTCAGGGGGACGGGGAGGCGGTTGGGCCGCCAGAGGTCGGGGGGGATCGGTTGAGCTGCCGGAGGTCGAGGGAGGTCGGTTGGGGGAGGGGGTTGAGCCGAGCTAGGTAGGAGAGGGGGGTCGGTCGGTCGGGCCGCCAGAGGTCGGAGCAGAGGCCAGGGGAGGGTGGGCCGAGGCGGGGGGTGGTTGGACGGCCGAGGCGGGGGGGAGGGCTGAGGCGAGGGAGTCCAGATTCCGGAACATTTACCAGTTACTGGACGACACCTCCACAGATCGGCCCGGTGTCCGGTTTCTGGAACATTCTGGATTTCGGAACTCTGGATTTTGGACGTCGTATCTGCATACTCTGGGCATTGGAGCAGCACAGGAGCAATGTGAAAATTTCTTCTCTCTTGCCTTCTCTCTCTCTCTCTCTCTCTTGCCCTCCCTCTCTCTCGCCCTCCCTCTCTCTCTCTCGCCCTCCCTCTCTCTCTCTTGCCCTCCCTCTCTCTCTCTCTCGCCCTTCCTCTCTCTCTCTCTCGCCCTCCCTCTCTCTCTCTCGCCCACGCCCTGTCCCGCCCGCGCTCTCTCTCGTCCGTCGTCTCTAACAACTTCTAAGGAAATTGGAAAAAATATTTTGGGGGGGGGAAATTCGGAAGTGCCCCTTTTGGGGAGCTAACTTTTAAAAGTTGAAATTTTCAAAAAAATTGGTGTTTGCTCTCCAGGAGGGAAGTGCGGCATTAAATCGAGCCCTCCAATTCCTTGCTGGAGGACAGCAGGCTGGGTGGTAGGTGTGCAGCGCTACTCAATGGACTATGCAGTGCTGCCGTGTTGGGAGGCTCCTCCCCTCCCTTAAAGGGAAGGGTCATCGCTGCAGGCTCTGCAAGGGAAAACATACCTGGTCCCGACGGCAGCCGCGATCTGTCCAATCAGCTCAATGCACTGCAGCAGAGTGCCAGGCTGATCGATCAGGAGAGAAGATAAAGGGGGGGAAAAATAGAGAGAGCGTTGCAGAATGTTTTTTATTGATGGCCACCTTGCCTGCCGATGAACACCTGCAGCTGCCGGTTATTTTGCCCGCCGATGTTGCAGGTGGCGGAGCCAAAGTTCGGGTCTGAGGCGCTGCGCACGGCGATGATGTAACGATCTCCGGGTGAAGGAGATCAGGGCTCAACGGCATACCGCCCCCGCAAAACTCCCGCTAAATACAGTGGAAGTCAACCTTCTCAGCGCGCCCTGTCAGTCCATGCTTAGAGCCCCGCTATCGCCCCCTGGAGGCAATACCTGGAGGCTCTACGGAGGCCGATTTCTAGGCCTTGGACTTTCTTGTAACACACTGGCAAGCTGGTGCATGGATTCACCAGTTGAATGTCACCTCAAAATATCACAGAGGACAAGATTTTGTGTCTGGTTAAAATTAGAAATTAGGTTACAAATTAAATATAAGATTGATTAAATGTAAACAAAATTAAAAGCAGCAGAAAGCTGACCAATCAAGTGGTTGAAATAAATTGGTCAACTTGGTTGGAGCCAGCCGCCATCTTGGTTTTTTTAAGGTGGCTGAAAATATACTCAACTATGTAGAGTAACATTAATAACTTAGGAAACCAATGCAAAACAGAAACGATTCAGAATAAAATGCTTATTCTTTCTGATGGAGTTTCCTGTACAAGCTTATGCAGGAGTTGTGTTGTTGGTGCCTCTCCCTGTGTCACAATCCTGAAACTTAGAGAATGAGGTTGGGCTTTGTTTGCTGTTGCCGTCATGGCTCCTCCTGATTGGCTGCAGTCCTTGTCAATCACAGCAAGCTCACCTCTCTTTTTATCTTGGCTTCACTGCCTCGATTGTAGTTCTGACGACCTAATCCCTGTGCTGCCTTTAGTGGCCCAACACAACCCTCCAAGAATCCTTCCTACCCTGGTCAAGCCCGTCCTACCCCACCGGGAGCCATTCGCCGCCCACCAAGGCTGGTCCTGCCCCTGCCATTTTCCACCTGCCACTGTTCTCCCCTGCTATTGCTGTTGCTGAGCACTGCCCTGTTAATACGGTCGGTGAGCACAGTAGAATAGAGTCCCAGCTCATCTGCTTCTGGGCTGCCGTGCTCCACCTCCCCTTCAAATGCTTTATGTGCTCGCATGCTTCAATTGCTTCTCGTCCAACCTCCTCAATCCTCTGCCTGCTCCGATCTGTTGGCACAAATAGAATATCTTGCTGCCAGAGCTTCAAGGGGTGCAGTGCTTGCAATTTAATTGTAGCCACACGTTTCCACTCCAGATCCTCTGACCCATTCCCCATCCAGAAACCACCTCACAACTTTTTACACTTGTGCCATCTCAGTCATGTCTCCTGCTTCGTGTTTGATGCTTCTCAGTAATACTGCTGACTTTTCTAGGCTCTGGCAGGACAGCCCATTGTGTTCTGGCCACTCTTTGTAGTCTGTCTCTGGATCTGGCCGTACCTGCTTCTCAGCCTATTCTTGGTGCTTCGGCCAGTGTCCTGGACTGCATCCTCTCACCCCTGTCCTTCCGCAGCCACAGCTTTACAATCAATATTTGAAGTCTCATGTGCTGAGACCCCAGGGAGGCACAGACTGCCCCCTCCCATGTACTAAGTTTTACTGCCCGCTTGAGTCAAAATCGCACACCTTGACTTTATTCAAAGAAAGTTATTCAGGAACTTTTAGTGAAAGCAAAAGTAATAAATCAAAGTCAGTTTTGTGAAAAGGGGAGACGTTCCTTAAGTATATTACGGAGCAGGAAATGAGGAGTATGCTTTCTGTAAACACTTTGAGAAAGCTTTGGCAAGGATGCTCTAGTGATTGACAGCGTAAATGAAAACTGTCAGGATCCAAGGAGACGATGCAAATTGAATAAAGTAGCGGCTTGATGGTAAATAGTAAAAAATAATTAGAAACGAAAATGGTTTGAGCTGGGCAACTGTGGTTTTCAGAGTCCCGTGAGGACCATGAAGCCTTTCGTATTCAGTGTCTCAGTCGAGTATCTCCACTTGCAGGATTGTGCTATTAAAGAAAGACTTGCATTTATATAGCACCTTTCACGGCGACTGGACGTCCCAAAGCACTTTACAGCCAATGAAGTACTTTGGGAGTGTAGTCACTGTTGTAATGTAGGAAACGCAGCAGCCAATTTGTGCACAAGCAAGCTCTCTCAAACAGCAATGTGATAACGACCAGATAATCTGTATTTTGTTATGTTGATTGAGGGATAAATATTGGCCAGGACACCGGGGATAACTCCTGTCGTGTATGGACAAAGAGTCAGACTGAACACTGTGAGCTCAAAGTAAAGTGTGACCTTAGTCTTTTATTGCAGGTCTCCAGAGTGCCTCTCCAACCTGTGAAGCCTTCTTAAATGGGATCCCTTGGGACTCCTGGGGATGAGCGCTCTGGTAGCTGTACATAGTAAATACAAGTTTACATATATAACAACTCCCCTGCTTTTCAAAATAATGCCATGAGTTCTTTTATATCCACCTGAGAGAGCAGAAGGGACCTCGGTTTAACGTCTCATCTGAAAGATGGTACCTCAGCACTGCACTGGAGTGTCAGCATAGATTTTTTTTGTGTGCTCAAGTCCCTGGAGTGGAACTTTGAACCTAAACCTTCCGACTTAGAGGCAAGAGTGCTACCCAGTGAGCCACAGCTGACAATTTCACGAGTATTTAAATAATTAAAAGTCGTGCACCAATTGCATTTCAGTAAAGTCACACCTTTCACAGGCACACAAAATGTCAAGTGTCCGAAAAGCTAAACATTTGCTTAGCTGTGAAATTGCCAATCAAATATCGGACGGATCGTGAACGACTTAAAAACAGCAAAAAGTAACAGGAGGAAGATTAGTGTCCAGTAGAAAATAACCATTAAATTCCACAATTGTTTGTCAAAACCATTAATCGCTCACATAATATATTTACATGGTTCTTGACTGCTATGTACAAATAAAACAGACTACAACTTGGACACAAATTTCACAATGCTGACTTATTGCAGTAAAACATCCCAAGGCGCATAAAACAAGTGTCAGCTGTGGCTCAGTGGGTAGCACGCTTTCCTCTGAGTCAGAAGATTGCGGTTTCAAGTCCCACTCCAGAGACATGACAAAAATCTAGGCTGACACTCAGTGCAGTGCTGAGGGAGTGCTGCACTATCGGAGGTGTTGCCTCTCAGATAAGATGTTAAACCGAGGCCCCGTCTGCGCTCTCAAGTGGATGTGAAAGATCCCATGGTACCATTTCGAAGACGAGTAGGGGAGTTATCCCCAGTGTCCTGGCCAATATTTATCCCTCAATCAACATCAGAAAAACAGATTATCTGGTCATTATTGCTGTTTGTGGGAGCTTGCTGTGCGCAAAATTGGCAGCTGCATTTCCGACACTACAACAGTGACCACACTTCAAAAATTTTCTTAATTGTCTGTCAGGTGCTTTGGGATGTCCGGTGGTCATAAAAGTCGCTGTGTTACTAGTCCAGTGACATAATCACTATGCTACCGTACCTGAGGGGAAAGCTACCCCTCTGCAGCAAAATGCAGCCATTGTCTTTCGGGAAAGCTCTTTCTAAATTCTTTTACTAGAGATGTGCACCATTCTCCTGGTTCCAATCACAACCCCACCCACCCACCCTATTGCAACAGCATAACATCGGACTCGAGTAACACCACGAGGATTTCTGCTGGTGAGAGTGTAGAAAATGTACACATATTGGATGTAAACATGTCCAAATCGTATCTTGTGCGAAAACTTTTCATTGAGCGCTCATGTGCTACAGAGTTCCGTTAAATATTTAAGAGTGTTGTCTTTTCAAGTATTTCTGATGCACATGTCCTGATGTAAAGTCAAGCTATCTTGTTTTTCTCCACAGCAGTGATGATGAATTGATGCACGATGACCTTCCTTGTCTGAAGTCGGTGTATCTGCAAATCTAACTTGATTTCATTATATAATTTGTTCAGAAGCTCATGGTTTAACTGGATATGGGTTCATGGAATGCAACTACATTCAAAAAAGTTGTTGAAGGTGTTAAATTTTTACTTTTTAACACTAACCTGCTTCAACCATTCAGAAACAAAACTGTGGTTTTATAATTACATGTCTTTTTTTAATCATAACCAGGGATGCCAATTGATACTGATGGATGAGCTAGATTCTCTTTTAACTACTTGGGTTTTCAGGATTGTCACTATTGTTTAGAGGATCGATTGCCATTATCATAAATCGGTTATCTTGATCATAAGTAAAAGTGGCACATTTTGGAGAAAGCAAATGCGTTGAATTCATGACACAGGATGGTCAGCGGCTGTTTGGTACCATTTTATTTTGTAATCTTTTACAGAAATGTATGCGGTTTAATCCTGATGCTACTGTGTGGGTTGCCAAACAACGGATCCTGTGCACTCTGAACCATAGTTTGAAAGATGTGCTGAATTATGGTCTGTTCCAACCAGCAAGCAATGGAAGAGACGGCAAATTTTTGGATGAAGAGCGTCTGCTCAAAGAATACCCCCAGCCAAACAACAAAGGAGTTCCCTCTCTCGAGGTAACCAATGGTAACAGAGGCAATGGGTTTCTGGGTCTTCACTTACCCACTGGTCTGATACACACACCTCATAGTCATTGTAATCATTACAATTACTGAATTTGTTGCTTTGAGAAATTAAAAAATTGATACATAGAAAGAAAGAACTTTATATAAGCCCGGAATTTGCGTTCAGCGGCGAAGCGACGACGACCGCCGCTGACCTTGAAGAAAGCTGCCCACAAAGATCTTGCGATCTCTCTGGTGAAAGCTTTCACGGTCTCCACGATAATTTGATTGCAGCGCTATCTGCTGGAGATCTCCAGGCTCCAGCAGAAGTGATGTCATCAAGCTGGCTAAGCAGCCAATCACATTAAAGAATTCTCACTAATAGCAAACCAGGAAATAAAAATCAGCTTTTATAATTCACTTAAAAAATGTTTTACAGAGAGCAAAATAAAGATTGGGACATACATATGGGGTTAAGGTAGAAGCTGAAATATCATAAACAAACTTCATATATATAATCAAACTTTAAAAAAAAATCACATTTAAAGAAAAATATGTAATTTGTATTCTTTTAAAAATCTAGTAATTTTTAACATAGTGGAGAAATTTGACATTCCAGAAATATATTTTTTCAGGACCAGAATGGTTGTTCAGCATTAATTATTATTCAGAACGCCATTAAAAACCCAGTTACATCTCACTGAACAAGGCTTAACTTTTTATGGGGTTTTAAACAGCAATATTAGAGCGGAAAAAGGGAAGATTTTGTCAGGTCAAGTGATTCCGGTGATTGCTGCCTATGGGGAGTTCCATAGGCCTGTGACGGAGCAGGGAATGACTGACTGCAACTTCAGGGTTTCTGCCTTTATCCGTGCACGCGGTAAATCCTGAAGTCATGGAAAGTTTCGGAGGGGTAATGGCGCCGAACGCTGACAGTTTAGCCGACATTACCACCACAAAATCCGGGCCAGGTGGACTTCAGGGCATCACAGAGCGCTTCACAGCCAATGAAGTATTTTTTCTTGAGGCCTGAGTGGGGTTACAATGGTTCACTTCCTCAGGTCAAAGTTGCCGGGGTCTGGATCCAGAATGAGAGGAGGCCAAGGTAAGTGTGAAATGTTAAAAACATTTTAAAGGTTTCCTTGTGTCCCTTGCCTCAATCTCCGTACCCCGCCACGCAAACCCCACTCCCATCTGTCCGTGATTCCCCTCCCCCGAGCACTCTGGCCTGCTTACCTTGTGTTGGGGATCAGTCTCCCCGGGACCCTGCCAGCGACCTCTGACCTGCCCAATTTGTAACAGCTGGGCAGCCCCTCCCACCTGCTTTACCAGCCGCTTTGGTTGGGCAGTTGGCAAGAGGCATGTGAATGGGGCCTGGCCATTGAGATTGGTCGAGCCTCTCTGCATCCGCTCCCGCACAGGCCGTCCACTCACTAGGCCGCATTCTCTTTCTGGCCATAAACATCATCACCTGTTAATGAATGCCGTTAATTTTCATCAGTTTTAGGTTCCTTGTACGAACGTGGCCTCTGCGTTCCGATTTAATATTTATTCATCAATGCCGAAAGCTGCCTTTTCAGAATCTCTGGGCCGACTTAAGAAATATTTATGTGGTAATAGAATGGAGTTTGCTCGTCATCCAGGGTGGGATTACCAGAGCTCAGGCTGCATGTGACCCACAAACTGCTGTCTGTACACCTCTGATGCTTGTGTGCTGTATGGACCCTGTTGAACCAATTCAAAGAAAGAAAGACTTGCATTTGTATAGCGCCTTTCAAGACCTCAGGACATCCCTCAGCGCTGTGCAGCCAATGAAGTACTTTTGAAGTGTAATCACTGTTGTAATGGAGGAAATGTAATGCAGTCATCTCGTCGTGGTTCCTTTGAATTTTCGGATGAACTACATTCTTGGTTATTTTCCATTTATGGTTTAAAAAACAGGAGAGTATTAATTGGGAAGTGTATATAGGGCCAGATTTTTGAGAAGTTTGTGACCGGGTTTTCGCTGCGATTTGACCCCCCGTGGTGAAAACCCGGTCGCAAAGCCTGGGCGGGATCCTTGGGTACCTATTTGCATTGGCGCTTTCAAGAACTGCCGGGGAGCGGTGCATCCAAGTTTCAGCACTCTCCCGACCCGTATGCCATGCCCAGAATACCGACAGGTCAAACCTGTCAGTCATCATCATAGGCATTCCTTGAAATCAAGGGAGACTTGCTTCCACTCTAAAAGTGAATTCTCAGGTGACTGTACAGTCCAATATGGGAATTACAGTCTCTGTCACAGGTGGGACAGACAGTCATTGAAGGAAAGAGTGGGTGGGACTGGTTTGCCGCACGCTCCTTCCGCTGCCTGCGCTTGGTTTCTGCATGCTCTCTGCGACGAAACTCGAGGTGCTCAGCGCCCTCCCGGATGCTCTTCCTCCACTTAGGGCGGTCTTGGGCCAGGGATTCCCAGGTGTTCGTGGGGATGTTGCACTTTATCAGGGAGGCTTTGAGGGTGTCCTTGTAACAATTCCTCTGCCCACCTTGGGCTCGCTTGCCATGTAGGAGTTCCGAGTAGAGCGCTTGCTTTGGGAGTCTTGTGTTGGGCATGCGGGCAATGTGGCCCACCCAACGGAGCTGGTCGAGTGTGGTCAATGCTTCGATGCTGGGGATGTTGGCCTGGGCGAGAACACTGAAGTTGGTGCATCTATTCTCCCAGTGGATTTACAGGATCTTGAGGAGGCAGCGTTGGTGCAGCCCTGCCAGCAGTGGTAAGTATGAAAACCTGCAAAAAAGCTAAGTTAAATTTCTTTTGCTGCAGCAATTGGATAGTAAAGGGTGTTGCAAATGTTTTTGGAATGTTTTCTGGATTTTTATTTTTCACCCGCTCTCACAGCACTCCGGCTCCGGACTAAACTTGGTGAAACTCGCATTTTTGCACTGCAAATCTTCGTGCAACACCCCCCTTACCACCTGGCGCAAACGTAAAACCCGAATGTTTGGCCTAAAAATGGTAAGTTTCACGTATCGCTACCGTTTTCGCCAAAAAACCCCGAAAGTCAAAAATCCGGCCCATGGTGCCTTAACATATCTAATAAGTTACAAATTACTCGCAAGTCAATCTTGTGTTGTGGAGAAATGCCGTATGCAATTTGTGCAATGACCTGCACGCACAGCAAATCTGTTGTTGGACGAGAGAGGAACACTCGCCAGGACATCCTGTGGGAGATTGGCCACAAGAATTGAGCGGATTCCTTTCGAGTTGCACACTCTGACCCAAACCATTTTCGCTGCACTCGGGCAATTCATTAGGCCTGGCTGCGGGCCCAAGTATCCCCTCGCGAGAGCTCACTCTCTTCAAAGCTCTTTACATCCACTCCAACAGGATTAACGTCTCGTCTGAAGGGCGGCACTTCTGATAATATAATAGTCCTTCAGTGCTGCGCTGCAGTGTCAGCCTATAATATGCACTCAGGTCTGAAGAGTGGGACTTGACCCCCGCCAAGCTGCCACTTGCATTTTCAATGTCAACATTTTGTATCTAATGCTCTGTTCGTTCAACCATTATTAACTCAAAGCAAACCACTTAAGATTTTTTTTAATTTAAAAAGCCTCGCTGTAAATTAACTTGGAGAAAATGTATTTATTTCTGTTTTCAGTTTTGCTACAAGAAGCGGGTATACAAGCAAGCCAATGTCGATGAGAAGCAACTTTCAAAACTTCATACAAAGGTGAGTGTACTTTGATAATCTCAGCACCTTTTGAAACTGAACATGTATAACCCAGAGACAACAACAATAATGTGTTTTTTGCCAGATTTATTCTTCAGTTTCCTACTAAATTCTTATGGGATAGGAAATGATCTGTGTCCACTTCACAAGAAAATTAATTAAGTTACTTTATTATGATTAGAATAAAATCCACATTCTCTTGAATAAAAATAACATTGCTATTCATACAACCACCTTGGCACAAGAAACAAACTGCACATAGGGGTACGGCAACATAGTGGTTATGCATGAGAACACCAGCGGCAGGTCAGGGCCAAAAAAGGAGCGCAGGTGCGGCGGCCCAGGAGCAGTGTGGAGGTATACCACTTCTGGGAGCAGGGCGAGCTGGTGCACGAGGACCACGTCAGCGAAGAGTGACATCATCAAGGTCCAGGTCGGTGATTGGAGCATGGATAGATACAGCAGGAGCGGCGAGAGACTGTGGAGGGATGTGATCGGGGCCCAGAAGAGGCGTGAGTTCGGGCTCAGGGGCAGCACGGGCCAGCCCACAATGTGATATGTGTGTGCACAAGGTCTGTGCAGCAGAGCAGGTCTCCAGTCGTCTTGAATAACCTTTGCCACTGGACCAAGATCTAGCTCTGTCAAGCCCGCATGGTGGTTGGTGTGCAACGGCCAGAAAATGTTAAATAAATCCACGCACAGGCATTTTCCACCCTTCAGGATGTAGTTCAGGACCTGGAATATTAGGTCCTTCATTGAAACACCTGTGAACTCATCCTTTTTTGGCGTGGAAGCAAGTCTTCCTCGTTTCGAGGGACTGCCGATGATGATGATGATGATGGTGGTTATGATGGTAATTCAGAGGCCTGGATTAATCCGAAGACGTGAGTTCAAATCTCGCCATGGCAGCTTGGGAATTTAAATTCAGTTAATTAAATAAATCTGGAATTATAAAGCTAGTGTCAGTAATGGTGACCATGAAACTACCGGATTGTTGCAAAAACCCAAATGGGTCAATAATGGGAAAGAAATCTGCTGTCTTTATCCAGTCTGGCCGAAATGTGACTCTAGACCCACAGCAATGTGGTTGATTTTTAACTGCCCCTAGCAAGCCCCTCAGCTGTACCAAACTGCAAGCACTATGGGAGTATGCTCAACTGCTAAAATGCTCACCACCACCTTCTCGAGGGCAATTGGGGATGGCCAATAAGTAGGGATGGCCTTGCCAGCGATGCCACATCCCATGAACAAATAATTAAAAAATATTAGCAGACTGGCCAATCTAGCAGGCACGATGTTTGCTTCTTGTTGACGCGTGTTCATACAGCACCGAATCACATCTCTCAAACGTCGCAAAGCCCTTCTAGACATTGAATTACTGTTTCAATGAGATCATCTCTCATTCTCCTTAGAGATTAGACAAAGGGGCTTGACAGGTTAGAGGCTGGAAGGATGTTTCCTCTGGCTGGAGAGTCTGGAACTAGGGGGGCCAGAATCAGAAGAAGGGATTGGCCATTCAGGGCTGAGATGAGGCGAAACTTCTTCACTCAAAGGGTAGTGAATCTTTGGAATTCTCTACCCCAGAGGGCTGTAGATGCTCAGTTGTTGAGTATATTCAAGATACAGATCGATTTGGATATTAAGGGAATCAAGAGATATGGGAACAGTGCAGGAAAGTGCAGTTGAGGTATAAGATCAGTCATGACTTTATTGAATGGCAGAGCAGGCACGAGGGGCCGAATGGCCTACTCCTCCAATTATGTGCAATCAAGCAGACGCAACATGGATTCATGAAGGGGAAATCATATTTAACGAATTTACTGGAATTCCTTGAGGATATAATGAGCATGGTAGATAGAGATGTAATGATGGATGTGGTGTATTTAGATTTCCAAAAGGCATTCGATAAGGTGCCACACAAAAGGTTACTGCAGAAGATAAAGATACGCGGAGTCAGAGGAAATGTATTAGCATGGATCGAGAATTGGCTGGCTAACAGAAAGCAGAGAGTCGGGATAAATGGGTCCTTTTCGGGTTGGAAATCGGTGGTTAGTGGTGTGCCACAGGGATCGGTACTGGGACCACAACTGTTTACAATATACATAGATGACCTGGAAGAGGGGATAGAGTGTAGTGTAACAAAATTTGCAGATGACACAAAGATTAGTGGGAAAGCGGGTTGTGTAGAGGACACAGAGAGGCTGCAAAGAGATTTAAATAGGTTAAGCGAATGGTCTAAGGTTTGGCAGATGGAATACAATGTCGGAAAGTGTGAGGTCATCCACCTTGGGAAAAAACAGTAAAAGGGAATATTATTTGAATGGGGAGAAATTACAACATGCTGCGGTGCAGAGGGACCTGGGGGTCCTTGTGCATGAATCCCAAAAAGTTCGTTTGCAGGTGCAGCAGGTAATCAGGAAGGCGAATGAAATGTTGGCCTTCATTGCAAGAGGGATGGAGTACAAAAGCAGGGAGGTCCTGCTGCAACTGTACAGGGTATTGGTGAGGCCGCACCTGGAGTACTGCGTGCAGTTTTGGTCACCTTACTTAAGGAAGGATATACTAGCTTTGGAGGGGGTACAGAGACGATTCACTAGGCTGATTCCGGAGATGAGGGGTTACCTTATGATGATAGATTGAGTAGACTGGGTCTTTACTCGTTGGAGTTCAGAAGGATGAGGGGTGATCTTATAGAAACATTTAAAATAATGAAAGGGATAGACAAGATAGAGGCAAAGAGGTTGTTTCCACTGGTCGGGGAGACTAGAACTAGGGGGCACAGCCTCAAAATACGGGGGAGCCAATTTAAAACCGAGTTGAGAAGGAATTTCTTCTCCCAGAGGGTTGTGAATCTGTGGAATTCTCTGCCCAGGGAAGCAGTTGAGGCTAGCTCATTGAATGTATTCAAATCACAGATAGATAGATTTTTAACCAATAAGAGAATTAAGGGTTATGGGGAGCGGGCGGGTAAGTGGAGCTGAGTCCACGGCCAGATCAGCCATGATCTTGTTGAGTGGCGGAGCAGGCTCGAGGGGCTAGATGGCCTACTCCTGTTCCTAATTCTTATGTTCTTATGTATGTTCTTATGTAGGCAACATGGCACACAATAATCCTGTGTGCTCACAGTTATGTACACTATCTCAGGGGCCGTTGAAGCCTTTTGGCTTCATGGGCTGCAGAGGTGCATATCACAGGGCCAGTTATGGAGTTTAAATCGTTGCTTTCATTGGTGGTTTCCATCTCGACTCGCAGCTCTTGGTATTCTGGTTTAACATTGAGGCAATGGAACCGAAAGCAGCTCTCTTCAAACGTTTTGGGCTCCACAAAATTCAAATAGAACAAGGCACCAAATAAGAAATATAAATGTAAATAGGACTAAGTCGCCTGGACTTGGAGGGATGTTTCCCAGGGCTCGGGCTACAATTTAGATGCTCCCTGCACAAGCTGACAGGCGAAGAATTGCCAGATGACTTCAACAACAACTTGTATTTATATAGCATCTTTAATGTAGTGAAACGTCCCAAGGCGCTTCACAGGAGTATTATGCAATAACAAATTTGACACCAAGCCGCGTAAGTAGAAATTAGTGCAGGTGACAAAAAGCTTGGTCAAAGAGTTAGGTTTTAAGGAGTATCTTGAAGGAGAAATGAGAGGCGGAGATGTTTAGTAAGGGAGTTCCAGAGCTTGTGGCCTAGGCAACAGAAGGCACGGCCACCAATGGTTGAGCGATTATAATCAGGGATGCTCAGGAGGGCAGAATTAGAGGAGCTCAGACATCTCGGGGGTGGTGTTGTGGCTGGAGGAGATTGAAGATAGAGTAAGGCCATGGAGGGATTTGAAAATAATGATGGCAATTTTGAAATCGAGGCATTACTTAACCGGAAGCCAATGTAGGTCAGTGAGCACAGGGGTGATGCGTGAGCTTGGAGTTAGGTCATGGGCGGCCGAGTTTTGGATGACCTCAAGTTTACGTGGAGGGAATGTGGGAGGCCAGCCAGGTGTGCGTTGGAATAGTCAAGTCTCATCATCATCATAGGCAGTCCCTCGGAATCGAGGAAGACTTGCCTCCACTCTTAACATGAGTTATTAGGTGGCTGTACAATCCAATACGGGAACCGCAGACTCTGTCACAGGTGGGGCAGATAATCGTTGAGGGAAGGGGTGGGTGGGACTGGTTTGCCTGCGCTTGATTTCTGCATGCTCTTGGCGACGAGACTCGAGGTGCTCAGCGCCCTCCTGGATGCGCTTCCTCCACTTAGGGCGGTCTTTGGCCAGCATCTCCCAGGTGTCAGTGGGGGTGTTGCACTTTATCAGGGAGGCTTTGAGGGTGTCCTTGTAATGTTTCCATGGCCCACCTTTGGCTCGTTTGCTGTGAAGGAGTTCCGAGTAGAGCGCTTGCTTTGGGAGTCTCGTGTCTGGCATGCGATCTGTGTGGCGTGCCCAGCGGAGCTGATCAAGTCTAGAGCACATCTGATGACAGTTGCTGCAGCAGAACAGCTGGAAACAAGAGCACATTTTAAGAGCTTTCTTCTCTTCACACAATAGTATTTGTATTGAAGAATAGTAGAAACTGAATGTAAACAAATAAGATAAATGACCAGGTAATTACATAGTATTTTAAATGATTATGCTACTCCAAATGCAGTTAAGCATTGCTTTACTATAGCACATTGACATTTAACACCTGCACTGCACGAAGATCTCCTCAATCAAGACTCTGCCTTTGAATCGAGTGTTCTCGACTCCATTCGGCAGCATGCTACCCGCCACCACCTCAGTGAGACCCCAAAATTGCACGAGGTAGAAAAAGCCATAAGACAGCTAAAAAACATCAAGGCTACAGAGCGGATGGAATCCCTGCTGAGGCACTGAATTATGGCGGAGAGGCACTGCTGGCGCGAATACACAACCTCATCCCTCTCATCTGGAGGGAGGAGAGCATGCCGGGAAATCTTAGAGATGCAGTGATCGTGACCATCTTTAAAAAAGGGGACAAGTCCGTCTGCAGCAACTACAGAGGAATCTCCCTGCTATCAGCCACTGGGAAAGTCGCCGCTAGAGTCCTCCTCAACCGTCTTCTTACTGTGGCCGAGGAGCTCCCCCCGGAGTCGCAGTGCGAATTTCGTCCCTTCCGGGGCACAACGGACATGATTTTTGCAGGGAACAGCGCCAGCCGTTATACATGGCCTTCTTCGACCTTAGAAAGACGTTTGACACTGTCAACTGCGAGGGTCTATGGAGGGTCCTCCTCCGTTTCAGATGCCCCCAAAAGTACGTCACCATCCTCCGCCTGCTCCACGACGACATGCAAGCCGTGATCCTTACCAACTGATCCATCACAGACTCAATCCATGTCCGGACCGAGGTCAAGCAGGGCTGCGTCATCGCTCCAACCATCTTCTCAATCTTCCTCGCTGTCATGCTCCACCTCAAAGTTGACAAGCTCCCCGCTGGAGTGGAACTAAACTACAGAACCAGTGGAAAGCTGTTCAACCGTCGCCGTCTCCAGGCTTGGTCTAAAACTACTCCAACCTCTGTCGTCGAGTTACAGTACACGGATGACGCCTGCGTCTGTGCACACACAGAGGCTGAACTCCAGGACATAGTCGACCGAGGCGTATGAAAGCATGGGCCTTACGCTAAACATCAGTAAGACAAAGGTCCTCCACCAGCCTGTCCCTGCTGTACAGCGCTGCCCCCCAGACATCAAGATCCATGGCGCGGCCCTGGACAATGTGGACCACTTCCCTTATCTCGGGAGCTTCCTATCAACAAGAGCAGGCATTGACGATGAGATCCAACACCGTCTCCAGTGCGCCAGTGCAGCCTTCGGCTGCCTGAGCAAAAGAGTGTTTGAAGACCAGGCCCTCAAAGCTGTCACCAAGCTCATGGTCTACAGGGGTGTCGTAATACCCGCCCTCCTGTATGGCTCAGAGACGTGGACCATGTACAGTACACACCTCAAGTTGCTGGAGAAATACCACCAGCGATGTCTCCGCAAGATCCTGCAAATCCCCTGGGAGGACAAACGCACAAACATTAGCGTCCTCGTCCAGGCCAACATCCCCAGCATTGAAGCACTGGCCACACTTGATCAGCTCCGCTGGACAGGCCACATAGATCGCATGCCAGACACGAGACTCCCAAAGCAAGCGCTCTACTCGGAACTTGTCCACGGCAAACAGGGCAAAGGCGAGCAGAGGAAACGTTACAAGGACACCCTCAAAGCCTCCCTGATAAAGTGCGACATCCCCACTGACACCCGGGAGTCCCTGGCCAAAGACCGCCCGAAGTGGAAGAAGTGCATCCGGGAGGGTGCTGAGCTCCTTGAGTATCGTCGCCGAGAGCAGGCAGAAATCAAGTGCAGGCAGCGGAAGAAGCGTGTGGCAAACCAGGCTCCCTGCCCACCCTTTCCCTCAACCACTGTCTGTCCCACCTGTGACAGAGACTGTGGTTCTCGTATTGGACTGTACAGCCACTTAAGAACTCATGCTAAGAGTGGAAGCAAGTCTTCCTCGATTCCGAGGGACTGCCTATGATGATGATGTAACACAGTCATTATCAATAACATGGCTAGAACTTTATCTATCAGTGAGGGAGCAGCCCTAAGGACATGCATTTATGTTCAAATTCAGACTAGCCCAGCAGCATAGGGGTAACTTGGAGTGTTTAAAGCTCTGGTATTGCCCTGACTCTTCTGCCTACTGATCGGGCGTCCAGAGAGAGAATAAGAACAGTGCCGGGAGATCCAGGGACTGATAACAACACAACTATCAATTCCCTTGCCTCACTAAACCCAGGTGCAACAGATAGAACTCAGCAACAGGATAGATCAAATAATTAACATTGCCCACGTGCATTCTTGAAGCATCAGTTTATTAATAAATAAGCCTTTTCCAACTACTTAAAATACACAGCTATACGATATGAAATGAATTTAAATAGATGTTATGTTTTTTTTACATTTTGCCACAGGCAATCTGTTAAGATATATGGAGAGCGAAAGAATAGAGAGCGCGATAGAGAGAGCGAGAGAGCAATAGAGAGTGTGAGAGAGAGAGAGTGCGATATAGAGAGTATGGAGACAGATAGAGAAATAAAGATAAATAAATATCAGGTACAACCCAATAATATTGATGAATTAAAATGTCAAAGTACATAAATAAATGTTTTGCATCTGTAAAATGTCTAAAGAGCAGAAAGTGTCCACAGGAAGGGGGAAAGTGTGTCGAACACAAGGCATGCAGTTTGGCTGAAAGGTGGAGTTCGAGACAAGCGAGCGCATCAAAAGCCGTTACCTGCGGATTATGTTGCTGCTGCTGTGGAGGTTGAACGTGTCTGGTTGCCGTGCAATATCTGCTGGTCACCCACACACAGCTCCCAGTGTCTGGCTGAGCAGCTTCAAGAAGTGATTTGACAAGTTAATCCATCATTCGGAAGTTCCCAAACTGCCACTTAGTGGCACAGATTGGAGTTTCGTGGGCTGCATGTCAACAATTACTCATCACCTCTGCTAAATTAAGAAATAATTTGTTCTAGTTAAAGCAATCCCCAACTCCCCCAAGCTAAATTACAGACAATAGCTTCAGTTTGGCAGGACTGTTTGAATTTGGCGTTGGGTTTCTACTTTTGATTATGTAGTTTCTGTTGCTGGGTCCACCTGTTAGAATCCAGCAAGGAAATGGCACTACTGAAAATAGGTAATTTTAAACCAACTATATTCAAACAGCATGTAACCAGAAATACAAGTGCAGGTGAGTTACCAAATCTTTGCTGTCACCAAGCCAAGACTTCGCCAACCCCATCCCACATTCAGGCTGTCGTTTGGACACCTTAACAATGGCTCAACAACTTGTATTTATATAACGCCTTTAATGTGCTCACACATCCCAAGGTGTGTTATCAAACAACATTTGACACCGAGCCACATAAGGAGATGTTCGGACAGGTGACTAAAAGCTTATTCAAAGAGGTGGATTTTAAGGAGTGTCTTAAAGGAGGAAAGAGAGGTGTAGCGGTTTAGGGAGGGAATTCCGGAGCTGAGGGCCTAGGCAAATGAAGGCACGGCTGCCAATGGTGCAGCGATTAAAATCAGGGATACACAAGAGACCAAAATTGGAGGAGCGCAGAGATCTCGGAGGGTTGTAGGGCTGGAGGAGGTTAGAGATAGGGAGGGACGAGACCATGGAGGGATTTGTAAACCTCCGTTGTAATCAGCGATATTATGGGCTATTAATTCTGGGGGCATTAGAGAGTGCGTTAACTGCAGAAGATGAATTCTTCATGTAGCAGAGGTTGTCAGTTGGTGTTTCAATGCTTGAGGATGAAGAACATATAGGGTTATAGACAAAAAGTGTGTGTGGCGGGGGGGTACTAACCACGACTGCTCCTTCACAGAGCCAGCACAGGCATGACGGGCTGAATCACCTCCTTCTGTGCTGTAAGTTTCTATATTTACAGAACTGGTCATCAGTGCTTTAAAGCAAGATGCTACAAGACGTAGCCACAGGCTGAGAAATGTTACTGTGTGAACAACGCACTGTGTGAGTTTAAATACCATCACTTGCACAGCAGCATTTCTTCCTAACAGAAACCTGGGTTCAGGTATCGCATTCCTATGGTTTGCCGAGAGGCGACCAGTTGCAGATCAACAGGTTTGTTGGCAAGTGCCTTGTTCCGACCGAGCAAATCAAAATGAAAATGCCCGAAGCAAAACCATTCCCTTCCTTTTCTGTCCTTTCCTTACTTTGCAACGAGCAGGAGAAGCGCTGGGATTTGTCCTCTAATATATTTGCTAATTGCTTCATCTCCGAAGCAGCTATTCCATTGCGACTGTGGTAATAAACAATACTCCATTTGGGTTTTAAACCTTTGCTGAAGCTGGTGGGCTGATGACTGTGCCTGAGGCACTTTGCAAACAATTGCATTTTGTTTTCTTCAGGCCAACCTCAGAAAATTTATGGACTATGTTCAACATCGTACACTTGAGAAAATTGCTAAGCTGTTGGATCGAGGACTGGATCCTAATTATTATGACTCGGAGAGTGGAGGTATGTCGACAAGCAAAGATGCCTTTTTGATCCTGCATCTGAGAATGCTTGAAATGATTAAGATGATTAATCATGTCTGTGAAGTCAGCGGGCACATATTAACTGCAAGTTATGGCACAATGCAATCTTGCACAGTTTAAATCAGACTTGTTTCATTGACGACTGCACAGAATGGTGCATTTAATAATGGCCTCACAGTTGCACAGCACGCTGGCGTTTATGGGCATTGTGTTAAGTGATGCCTCTTGTACTGTTGGGCCGTTGATACTGGTTGGGCTGCAGACGAAGCAGTATACAGTGCTCAAGGCTCGACGGGAAATTCCTGAATGAGTTGCACCACCTTGTGCCCGGCTTAGTTCAACACATGGGGAATAATGTGCTGGGGAGCTGATCAATTTTACGCCTTAAAATGGCAATAGTACTTCACGGTTTCAAGGACACAGTCACGCACCAGGACGTCTTTGTACAGAGCCAGATAGAATCCTCTAGTGTGACAGATGCAAAATTTACTAACACCCTGTTGAACAGATGAATTAGCAGAGGGGTCAATAACCCGGAGGCGTAGATTTAAAGTAGTTGGTAGAAGGATTAGAGGGGAGATGAGGGAAATTATCTTCACCCAGAGGGGGGTCTGGAACTCACTGCCTGAAAGGGCGGTAGAGGCAGAAATCCTCATCACATTTAAAAAGTGCTTGGATGTGCACTTAAAGAGCCGTGACCTACAGAGCTACGGACCTAGTGCTGGAATGTGGGATTAGGCTGGGTAGCTTTTTTTCGAGCGGCACTGACACGATGGGTCGAATGGCCTCTTTCTGTTTCATAATCTTTCTATGATTCAACATAAAGGGTGATAACAAACGCTTTTATTATTTTCCGTTGCAGTATTCCTGTTCTGACAAAATGACATATCGGGTAATTGTGCCAGTTTCTGTCCATTAATGTGAATAGCGTGGTGTGGGGTGGGGGAAGTGGTGGGTGGGGAGGAGTTTGTGCAATTTTCTATACACACTTTCAGCAATGATGGGAGTGCTGACGCAGAATATCTACCACCCCCACCCTCCTGCTCCACTCCATCGTCTCTGGCCTGAGGTGGAAGCTCATAACTGGCCTGTTGTGAACCGTAACTCCCACGTTGCACATGGCCAAAGGTTATGGTATTATTTTCAACTCACCATTCTGATAAGACATTTGCATTTTATTTTATTGGCAGCTTTTTAAGTTCTTGAGGACATGTTAACAACAACAACTTGCATTTATATAGCGCCTTTAACGTAGTGAAACGTCCCAAGGCACTTCACAGGAGTATTACGAGATAAATAATTTGACGCATAAGTAGAATTGAGCACAGGGTTTGGTCAAGAGGTATGTTTTAAGAAGCGACTTGAAGGAGGAAAGAGAGGTAGAGAGGCGGAGAGGTTTAGGGAGGGAGCTCCAGAGCTTGGGACTTAAACAACAGAAGGCACGGCCACCGATGGTTAAGTGATTATAATCAGGGATACTCAGGAGGGCAGAATTAGAGGAGCGCAGATATCTCGGGGGGCGGGGTGGGGGGGCGTGGTGGGGTTGTGGGGCTGGAGGAGATTACAGAGATAGGGAGGGCCGAGGGCATGGAAGGATTTGAAAATAAGGATCAGAATTTTGAAATCGAGGCATTGATTACCAGGGAGCCAATGTAGATCAGCGAACACAGGGGTGATGGGTGAACGGGACGGTGTGAGTTAGGACACGGGCAGTCGAGTTTTGGATCACCGCTAGTTTATGTAGGATGGAATGAGTTAAGTGCGAATTTAGGTCAGATGGAGTTTTTGAAGTCCATTTAAAGAGCAGATGACAGCTGTAAGTAATGAAAGGATTCAGTCCTGGCCCCCGGTCTATGAATTAAAGTTGTTGAGGCAGGTCCATGAGTGACCCGAGTACTCGGCCTTTTGAGATAAAAGCTCGCTGTGTTCAATCTAATGGTATTCGAGTCCAGGGAGAACACGATAGTAGGGCAATACATCATTTATTACAAAACTCATGATAATCATTCTTCAAACACAGTCTATTCAGACCAACTGAGAGCAGATAACGTTTTGGAATTATTCATAACATAAAAGTTCGTACGTAGAAGGCAAGAAAGGAGGAAAGAATTTGAATTTTTTAGTCCCTTTTATCGCTTCGAGATGTACCAAATGTGTGTGACTCCTAAAGAGTCACTTTTGAAGCATAGTCAGTGTTGTTTTGCACAAGTTAAGATCCCATAAACAGTCATGGAGATGAATGACCACTCGACCTGTGGTTGCACTGAGATGAATACTGGGCAGGACACTGGGAAAACATTGAAAAACCCGCGACCTCTACCGCCTAAAAGGACTAGGGCAGCAGGCGCATCGGAACACCATCACCTCCATGTTCCCCTCCAAGTTACATACCATTCTGACTTCGAAATATATCAGTCGTTCCTTCATCGTCGCTGGGTTAAAATTCTGGAACTCCCTCCCTAACAGCATTGTGGGAGCACCTGCACCACACGGACTGCAGCGGTTCAAGAGGGCGGCTCACCACCCTGAGCAGTTCGCTGAGTTTATTGTGGTGTGCTGCATGTTGCATAACCTGGCTATCAGGAGATGACAACAATTGCCAGATGGGACCGCTGGTCCACCCCAGGAGAGAGGGGAGGTGGAAGAGGAGGAGGATGAGGACCTCGGGAAGGACAATCAGCCTGGCATTGAAACCATGCCTCCACGCCCCCCCACTGGAAAAGCCCTGTGGTAGTTACGCAGCTTCAAAACTCTTGCGTGAGCAGCTCAGAAATGAACGCTTTGCGTGATGTTGGCAGAATAACCTCAGTGGATAGAGGAGATGATGTTTGCGAAGAAACGTCTTCCGAGTCAGAAGGAAGTTCTTCCTCCTGTCTCGCTGGTTGGTGGTACGGTGCAGTGCTGTATCCCGAAACTATCGCGTGCCGCAAGGCATCGACAGAGACGGTTGTTCGCCCCATTGCCGCGGCATTAGTGGGCACCCATGCCCTCCGTTATTCTCGCAGACAGTGTGGCAATATTGCCGGTCAACCCACCAAGCACCTGGAGGAGCTCTCGACCTATGTCGACGCTTGCCCTTGATTGTGACACCATGTCCTCATTGATATCTGCCCGTCGCAGTGCGTGCCTACCTCGCCGACTCAACCTCCACGGGGTCGACGTGGGCGCTGGACGACTTGAAGTGGCCTGCTGCAAGCCGCTTGGCCCCGCTACTTCATCTGTTGAGGATGACATGGCTGCAGGTACCACGGATGACACATCAGGCTCGGATTTGTTGTCCTCCTCTTCACTTTGCTGTTCGTCACCCGTGGTGATCATGACCTGCAGCGGTACTGGTGTTAATGCAGGGGCCTCCTGTTTCACCTGAGGAGCTGGAAAACATAATTGAGGTTAGTAGAAGAGAAGGGGAGGCATGAGGATGCTTGTGCTGCGCAGGCATATGCACGACGAGCAACACTACCAATAAATGTAAACAAGAGACGTTACATTTGATTAACATGAGAGTATAGAAGAGTACATTCATATATTATAATCAATTGCCATTAAATTACTTTAAATTACCACTGCTTTACACATTACTCACATGGCGCAACAACGGGATCTGCACCACCACGAGTGGCAGAACGATTATGGGTGCCCACTAATGCTGCAGCATGTTCCTCCAAATTGACTAAAGGGTGTAGCTCAGCAGGCCCTCCTCCGGTCTGCCTTTGCTCTGCATTATTATTAGATATCTTCCTCTGCAAATGTGACAAGAGCATGGCATAAGCTAATTGACTAGATACCATTACGGAAGCACAACAGATATTGTAATCCACAATTAGTCATCCCACAGGCTATTCATCGTTAACGTTAATGTTATATGCCAATACGGTTTGTATCCAATGGTTGCATGGTTATAACATCTACGTTCAGAGAAAATATTTAATAAGATCGTGTTTATGAACTAATGCTTGACACCAAGCATCTTGCGTACAATCTCCAGGAAAAGCCCCATCCACGGGCCGTGCTATTCGGCGCCTGAGGGGAGGTAGTTGGTTTATTTGAATCAATGGAGGTCCCCCAGGGGGGCAAATCAGGACCACTGATGAGCTCGGCAATGACAGGACTGTAATGGGAGGAGGCATCATGTCCATGGGCTGTGCTCTGAGACCTCCGTGTGGCTGGAGCTAAGTGTTCCAGGGCAGACAATGAGCCAGGGCAGCTCTCCCCCAATCCAGGCTGAGTCACTGTGTGAGTGACAGCAGTCGGAGAGACTCACACAATCTGGGTAAAGCTTACCAGACCCCTTGGTGCTCAGTCGTGCCCCATCCACTAACGTAACCAAAAAGGAGACGGTGCCCAAGTTAAAGAGTTGCTCACAGCCCACAAAATTTCTCCTTTTAAACTAAAATGGTAGAAATGTCGAATGTTTGCAGTCTGTCTGTTTACAGTCATTCCTTTGGCCACAATTTTCGATCAAAGCCTTTAAATAATAATAATTAATACTGTTGATTAAATGTAAGGCATCTCAGAAAAATTAGACTTCAAGGACGCAGGTTCCGACCCCAGTCCAAATCTGAGCAGGAAAGCTACCCAAGATTACCCAGCTTAATTACAATCCAGCAGATTTACATTCTAATTAATGAGTCAGTGCATCATTACAATTTAAAATGTAATAATTGAATACTTACTCTTGCCGATGCAACATGACTGTTCCATCGCTTGCAGCACTGGTCTGCCTCATGCCTATCATGGGCCACCGATGATATCAGGATGGCGATATCACCCCATATTTTTTGATAAATACGATGGAGAGGTTTCCCACGTCCACCCCGGGTTAATTGGCCCCACCGATTTTCCACTTCATGAACTAACACCTCATTAGTCTCATCAGAAAATGCTTTCGCCCTCCTTCTCCCTGAACGCTACTGCTGCATACTATCTCCAGATTCTTCATTTGACATCTTGACCACTTCGCTTCTTTCCAAACCGTCCTTCTCCCTCTCTCCTTCTCTTTCAGTCTTCTGAGCATGTGCAGATGATCCCTGACCTCCCAATCGCAGGAAACATTCTTTGCTGAAAAAAAACCGCACATCCGCAGAACGGCCCTTGCTGTGGAGACCAGCCTTACATGACTGAATATATCACTAAGGCTCATTTCACATCGCCAAGGCTATCGCCCAAATTTTTAAAAAACTAGCGGTTTTTAAAATGGGCAATATCAGCGATCCTGAAAAATAAAAAAAGCACTAAGACCGGAAATATCATCTATTTTTGGGCGATAGTGATCATAGTGGAAAGTCTAGCCCTATATCTTTTGGAACTCTACAAAGTGAATGAAGAAATTCTTTCCCATCGGTTATTCTGATGAATTTATGTCCAGATGGAATGGCAGAAATGAAGGGAAAAAGGTATTTTTAAAATACTTAATGCAGTGTTTGGAATTATTACAAATTGCGTGGGTAAATAATTCAGTCAGGAAAAACTGAAGACCAAATTTAAAGAACAGATAATAACTGTTCCATGGAATAGCAATTCTTCATTTACCCCAGTTTCCTCGTGCCGGGCCAACCGCCGCTAGTCTTTTTTTAATTCATTCCTGGGATGTGGCATTGCAGGCAAGGCCAGCATTTATTGCCCATCCCTAATTGACCTTGAGAAGATGGTGGTGGTGAGCCATCTTCTTGAACTGTTGGGGTCCTTGTGCTGAAGGTACTCCCACAGTGCTGTTATGGAGGGAGTTCCAGGATTTTGACCCAGCAACGATGAAGGAACGGCGATATATTTCCCAAGTCGGGATGGTGTGTGACTTGGAGATATATTTCCCAAGTCGGGATGGTGTGTGACTTGGTGACACTGCAGCCACAGTGCGTCGGTGGTGGAGGGAGTGAATGTTGAAGGTGATGGATGGGGTGCCGATAAGCGGGCTGCTTTATCCTGGATGTTGTTGAGCTTTATGAATGTTGTTGGAGCTGCACTCATCCAGGCAATTGGAGAGTATGCTATCACACTTCTGACGTATGCTTTATAGATGGTGGAAAGACTTTAGGGAGTCAGAAGGCAAGTCACATATCACAGAATACCCAGCTTCTGACTTGCTGTTATAGCCACAGTATTTATGTGGCTGGTCCAGTTAAGTTTCTGGTAAATGGTGACCCCCAGGATGTTGATGGTGAGGGATTTGGCAATGGTAATTCTGTTAAATGTCAAGGGGACGTGATTAGACTCTCTCTGGTTGAAGATGGTCATTGCCTAGCACTTGTGTGGCGCTAATGTTACTTGCCATTTATCAGCCCAAGGTTGAATGTTGTCCAGGTCTTGCTGCATGCGGGCATGGACTGCTTCATTATCTGAGGAGTTATAAATGGAACTAAACACTGCAATCATCAGCAAACATCCTCACTTCTGAACTTATGATGGAGGGAAGGTCATTGATGAAGCAGTTGAAGATGGTTGGGCTTAGGACACTGCATTGAGGAACTCCTGCAGTGATGTCCTGGAGCTGGGATGATTGACCTCCAACCACCACAACCATCTTCCTTTGTGCTAGTTATGACTCCAGCCAGTGGAGTTCTCCCCCTGATGCCCATTGACTTCAATTTTACTTGGCTTCCTTGATGTCACACTTGGTCATCTATCCTAATATCTCCTTATGTGAATCGGGGTTAAACTTTCTTATATCTCCTTATGTGGTCAGGTAACACTCCTGTGAAGCGCTTTAGGACATTTAACTACATTAAAAGGCGCTATATAAATGAAAGTTGTGCTGAACATGTCGACCTGAAATTAATAGAGTTTTGCTTATTAAGAGTTTATGAAGCAGCAAATTGATTCTATATACATATTGCATGATTCTCCCCATATTACTTGCACTTGACTTGACTTGACTTGCTGAATGTGTTTACATGCCCTGTTATAAGCTGTCATTCAAACTGTGGACTGAGCTGGCAGAGTTCCAAGCCGGCATCTCCCGGAGCTGGTTTTTCCAACAGTGTGGATGCAGCAACGAGCCTTCAATTTGTTTGACATGTTGGAAGAGGAGAAGGAGCAGGAGACAAGGATCAATCCTGTGATCAGTACATGTGCAGAGCTCAGCATACTGGTGCTGCATACACAATCGAGACCAGGTCTCCCATGCTACCGTCATCGCTGCTTGTGATTGGCTGAAACTCTACTTCATTGGCACCGGTGATTGTACAGACGGTGTGAATATCTCCCCCAGTTTCTGCATCAACCTCCCAACCTATGATCTACATTGCGCATTGGATGGACGTGCGTTAAGCCTAGAAATTACTGTTGGGCGATATTCACGACGGATAATGTTCGAGCGACATTCCTCTTTCTGCTATTTTAGCGGAGGGCATTTCTATTTATCGCTAATGGGTTAACATCTGTGCTAAAATAGTGCAGAGAGGAATGTTGGATGGCTGCGTTAAGTGCTCGTCCGCATTCGAGTAATTTTCAAGGCAGTTTGCAGTGACGACCTAAGTCTGCAGTATAGTTTTTAGAGCCTTATTCACAGTCATCATCATCATAGGCGGTCCCTCGTATCGAGGATGACTTGCTTGCACGCCAAAAAGGGATGAGTTCACAGGTGTTTCAATAAAGGACCTACTATTCCAGGTCCCGAACTACATCCTGAAGGGTGGAAGACGCCTGTGCATGGATTTTTTTAACGTGTGGTGGCCGTTGCACACCAGCCACCACATGGGCTTGACAGAGCTAGGCCTTGGTCCAGTGGCAAGGATTACCCCAAGACAACTGGAGACTTGCTCTGCTGCACGGACCTAGTGCGCACACATATCGCAGTGTGGGCTGGCCCGTGCTGCCCCTGAGCCCAAACTCACGCCTCTCCTGGGCTTCGGTCACTTCCCTCTACAAACTCTTGTCGTTCCTTCGCTCGTCCTGCTGTGCCTGCCCGCATTGCAATCAACGACCTGACTTCGCAGCCATCGTCCTCCTGCAGCAGCACGCACTGCTCTCTGAAGTGGTATGCCACCGCAGTATAATAGGATTGGAAGTACGATGGCAGCAGTACGCCTAATTGCTGTCTGAGTGAATGTTATTTTCGATTCTATATATGTGCAAAGACAATAAGGGCCATTTTCACTCTCGTGGCTTGGGCAGCAACTTGTCCGAGCAGATCAGCCACTCGTTATAGATCCCCGCCATTGAAATTGATGGAACTCGGGCGGGTGATCAGCTCTGCCAGTTTACTGCCCAAGCAGCAAAGGTGAAAATGACTCTCAATTAGTCTCTCCAAACACAAACATTGGGGATGAAATTGCCCCTTTATTTAGCTCCGTCAGTGGCTCTGGACACACTTCGCCTGGGAGAGGAGGGCATTACCGCCTCCTGGGAAATTGCCCAGGAGATTTCAGAGTCGATGAAGTGGCAGCGCCACACCTGGCGGTTAGTGCCATGCACGGCGACCCCTCACCACCTGCGCCAATCCCTTAACGCCCTGCGAGGGAAATTGGGCCATGAGGCTGGCGTGAGCAAATGTCAACACCAGCTTCACGGACGGACATCCTATCTCGGGGCAGTGCTTAAAGGGGAGGGCACCTGCGCCCCAGGCCGCCATCTTTTTTTGTCAGCCGACTCTCGGGTCAGCTCAATGATGGTGGCCCTAACATGGACCAGGCCGCCAAGGTGAAGCCAGGCACTCCATCTTGGGTGCAGGGCTTCTGGCCCAGTCGCATGCTGCCTTGGTGGCCCAGTGGCGACTATCAGAGGCCTAGCACAGTGCGCAGTGGCCCTCCTTTTTAATCTTCCCGGTAGTGCCTCAGTTACCGCCCAAAACGGAAGTGGAGCATGAGAGATTGAAGGGTGGCCAGGGCAATTCTGCGGCATGGGCAGGACGTCCGCACCAGGCGCTAAATGTCCAAACCCCAGAAGGATACCGCCCCCAATCAGGGCGCAGGGCATTTTTTGTCCCCCATTGTACTTAACTGGACCAGCCATATAAATACTGTGGTAACAAGAGCGGGTCAGTGGCTTGGTATTCTGCGGCGAGTGACTTGCCTCCTGACTCCCCAAAACCTTTCCACCAACTACAAGGCAGAAGTGAGGAATGTGATGGAATACTTTCCACTTGCCTGGATGAGTACAGCTTCAACAACACTCAAGCAGCTCGACACCATCCAGGACAAAGCTGCCCGCTTGATTGGCACCCCATCCACCACCTTAAACATTCGCTCCCTCCATCACCGACGCACTGTGGCTGCTGTGTGAACCATCTACATGATGCATTAAAGCAATTCGCCAGGGCTTCTTCGGCAGCACCTCCCAAACCCGTGACCTCTACCACCTAGAAGGTCCAGGGCAGCAGGTGCATGGGAAGTTCCCCTCCAAGTTACACACCATCCTGACTTGGAGATATATCGCTGTTCCTTCATCGTCGCTGGTTCAAAATCCCAGTACCTTCACCACACCGACTGCAGCGGTTCAAGAAGGCAGCTCACCACCACCACCTTCTCATGGGCAATTAGGGATGGGCAATAAGTGCTGGCCTTGCCATCGAAGCCCACATCCCAGGAACGAATAAAAAAATATCGCTGTACTTTCATCGTTATTCTGGGTGAATGTGGGTTAACTCTACTCTACATCCCACTAGTCAAAGAAACACGCATAGCATCTGCAACTTGCTTTGATACCCAAATATGGCTGGCTCAGGTGATTCACATTAATTCCCACTGCGCCTTTTCCTCGGATCGGTTCACATTCTTCCATGTGTGACAGGTGATGAACATCGCATTCACTGCCTTGAGAGATTCCCCTCCATGCTGCTACACCCTCTCGTTATCGGTGGTTTGTCTCCCCTGCCCCCTTGCCCCTAAACAAAATGGCACTTTCCCAGGCTCTTAGGCTACATCTTCTCTTCTTAGGTGGTCCCTTGCATTGAGAATGACTTGCTTCCACACGAAAAAGGGATGAGTTCACAGGTGTTTCGATGGGGACCTGATATTCCAGGCCGCGAACTACTTATTGAAGGGTGGAAGATGCCTGTGCATGGACTTTTTTAATGTGTGGTGGCTGTTACACACCAGCCACCACACGGGCTTGACAGAGCTAGGTCTTGGTCCAGTGGCAAGGATTAACCAGGACGACTGGAGACCAGCTCTGCTGCACGGACCTAGTGCGCATACATATCGCAGTTAGGCTACATAGGATATACCGCACAGAAACAGGCCATTCCGCCCAACCAGTCCATGCTGGCATTTATGCTCCACTTGAGCCTTCTCCTGTCTTTCCTCATCTATATCTATCAGCATAACCCTCTATTCCCCACTCCCTCATTTGCTTTTCTAGCCTCCCCAGCCTCCCCTGAAATACCTCTATATTGTAAGTCTCAATCATTTCCTATGGTAGCAAGTTCCACATTCTCACCACTCTCTGGGTAAAGAGGATTCTTCTGAATTTCCTATTGGATTTCTTGGTGACTATCTTGTATTGATGGCCTCTAGTTATGCTCTTCCCCACAAATGGAAACACTCTCTCTGTTTCTACTCGAACAACATCATTCATAATTTCAAGAGAAAAGAGCCCCAGCCTGTTCATCCTTTCCTGATAGGTACACCCTCACAGTTCTGGTATCATCCTTTTGAACCCTCTCCTGTGCTTCTGTTTATAATATGGCGACCAGAACTGTACACAATACTCCAAATGTGGTCGAACCAAAGTTCGATACAAGTTTAGCGTAACTTCATTACTTTTCAATTCTATACCTCTCGAAATAAACCCTAGTGCTTGGTTTGCCTGTTTTATGGCCTTGTTGACCTGTGTCGCTACTTTTAGTGATTTATGTATTTGTACTCTGATCCCTTTGTTCCTCTTCCCCACCCAGACTCTCACCCTCCAAGTAATAAGTGACCTCCCTATTCTTTCTACCAAAATGTAACACCTCACATTTATCTGTGTTGAAATTAATTTGCTAATAATATGCCCATTCTTCAAGATTATTAATGTCTTCCTGTAATTTGTTGCAATCCTCCTCAGGGGACTATCCCCCCCCCCCCGCCCCTCACCATTTGGAATCATCTGCAAATTTAGGAATTGTGTTTTTGATTCTAAATCGTTAATCTAAATTGTGAACAAGTGGTCCCAGCACTGATCTTGTGGAGCACCACTTCCCACCTTCTGCCACTCAGAATAGTCCCCTTTACCCCTACTCTCTGCTGGGTACAGTAATCTCAGTAAACAAGCTGTGGTTCCATGACTGAGCCCTCGAGTGATTGAGTGACTGGCGGCATTCCCTGTGAGTATTAACAGGGAATTAATTGTGTATTAATTCCAGGATACCTGATCACAGAAATTGTACAGGGAAAAAAAATGATGCTTCCCCAGACATCATCGGGGGCGTGGGGGGGAGGGGGAGGTGGGGGGGGAGAATCGTCAATGACACATAGTCAGGTGCTAAGAATAAATTTTCCCCTAAAGTGACAGGTTTGTTTTCCATTCTGACAGTGGCCCCCTCCAAAAAGACAACTTGTCTTTACTGTTTTCAGGCCTGGCCTGAGCTGCTGACTATTTTTAGCACCTCCTGTTTGTATTTTACATTTCCAGTATTTTCAGTTTTGGATTGTGTAATTTCATTATAACTTTATTTCAAGAAGCAAATTGCTGCCCTGTGATGATTTTGGATCGATTTTTCCCTGTAAAATGAGATCAGGTCTAAAAAGAAGTTCTAAGTTGATCCGATTTGGATTTATCGAAATCTCTCCTGACCAGATCAGCTTTGACTTTGGATGACACACACTGGCTGGTTCCTGTAAGTACAACTTGACTCACAAAAGAAAGTAATTGTCACTGTACAAGGAATAAAAATTCTCCAATATCAGAATTTAAATAACAATGTTCCCCGAACCTACATTTATTTTACAGTGTATCACTCCACATACAGTCAGTCATTGAAATTTATGGCACGGAAGGAGGCCATTCAGCCCATTGTGGCCGTACCCAGCTGAATCCCACTTTCCATCTCTTGGTCCATAGCCCTGTAGGTTACGGCACTTCAAGTGCACATCCAAGTACTTTTAAAATGCGATGAGGGTTTCTGCCTCTACCTCCCTTTCAGGCAGTGAGTTCCCAACCCCCACCACCCTCTGGGTGAAAATACTTCTCCTCAAGTCCCCTCTAATCCTTCTATCAATTACTTTAAATCTATGCCCCCTGGTTGTTGACCCCTCTGCTAAGGGAAACAGATCCTTCCTATCCACTCTATCAGGCCCCTCATAATTTTATACACCTCAATCAGGTCACCCTCCTCTAATCCAAAGAAAACACACACACTGTTCACATTTAAACTAGGAGGAATTATTCCACTTCTGGTGAGATATAGGTGTTATTTTTTGTGGATCTTATGAGATGAATTGCATAGAATATACAGCACAGAAATTGGCCTTTTGACCCAACTAGACACTGCTGGTGTTTATACTCCACACAAGTCTCCTCCCATTCCATCTCCCTCGTCTCAGCTTTCAGCATGTCTCTCTATTCCCTTTTCTCTCATGTTCTGTCCAGTTTCCTTTTGAAAGCATCCAAGCTGTTTGCCTTACCACTTCTTGTGGTAGTGAGTTCCACATTCTCACCACTCTGAGTAAAGACATTTCTCCTTATTTCCCCATCGGATTTATTGGTAACTACCTTGTATTTATGACCCCTAGTTTTAGATTCACCCACAAATGGAAATATTCTCTTTCATCTAAACTATCCAACCTATTCAGCCAGTGTGTCAGTTCAATGGGTAGCACCCTCGCCTCTGAGTCAGAAGGTTATGGGTCCAAATCCCACTCCAGAGACTTGAGCGCTGACACTCCAGTGCAGTGCTGAGGGAGCGCTGCATTGTCGGAGGTGCTGTCTTTCAGATGAGACGTTAAACCATTAAAAGTATGCTTTCTCAGCAAAAGAGTAAAAGATCCCATAGCAATATTTCGAATCACAGCCACTAACACTGACACAGGTACGTCTGAAGAAATCCCAGGTACAAAGCTAGAGGGCCTTATGCTCTCTGTGCAGCTGCCCAGTTAGCTGAGTGGCTACCCACAACTTCTCCTTACTCAGCGAGGGCAGTGCTTGTGCCCATGGCACCTAAAGAAAGGGCACAAAAGAAGTACCAGTCGTAAAAGTGGAAAATGCACCAGGATAACCCTTTTAACATGAGATACACAAAGACCCGGATTTGAGCAGCCCAATTCGTGGTCCTTAAAGGGCCGCTACGAAAATGGCCAGGAGACGTTTCTCGACTATATTTTTGTCGCCCTGGCTGTTTCCCTCTGCAGTTTCCTCAGGGCGTGCAGCTCACTGGCTCGGGGGCTCTCGCCTCTCCCAGTTGACGGAGGGGGGGGAGGGGGAGGGGGAGGGGGGGGGTGCTTGGCAGGCTGAAACAGCCCAGTGGTTGGCCACACTGTCTTCTGCTTTGGTACAGTGGGTTACATCAGTGTCAGCTGTGGCTCAGTGGGTAGCACACTCACCTGAGTCAGAAGGTTGTGGGTTCAAGTCCCACTCCAGAGACGTGTGCATATAATCTAGCTGATGCTCCAATGCAGTGCTGAAGGAGCGCCGCACTATCGAAAATGCCATTTTTTGAATGAGATGATACACCGAGGCCCCGTCTGCTCTCTTAGGTGGACGTAAAAGATCCCATGGCACTATTTTGAAGAAGAGCGGGTGAGTTATCCCCGATGTCCTGGCCAATATATATCCCTCAATCATCATAACTAAAACAGATGATCAGGTCATTATCACATTGCTGTTTATGGGCGCTTATGAAAATTAGCTGCTATGTTTCTTACATTGCAACAGTGACTACACTTAGGACCTTTCAATGAAGTACTTTTTGTGATCATGATAGATGTTATATAAATACAAATCATTCTTTCTTGAAATGATGGTGTGATAATACCAACCAGTCCACTATGACTGCTCCTATAAGTAAAAAAAAATAACCAGACCATTTCATTATCTATATTACATGAAAAATCTGACATCTACACAAACTTTCTGCCTACAAATCCTTACTTCCTGTTAAACTACTTATGTCAACTGTTTTTCAATTATAAAGTCCTATGTCTACTGTTGTATATCGATAAAGCATGCACTCCCGTGTTCCGCCACCAGGGAGCTCATCCCCTGAAGTCCCAAGGGATCCCAGCATCCCTCGGGAGCACTGTATATAAGCCGGCCCCTAAGGCCAGTTCCTCACTCTGGAGTGTCTTATTAAAGACTGAGGTCACTTACTTTAACCTCACTGTGTGCAGCCTCATCTGTGTTAGGAACACAATATCCACATTTTTAACAGTGCCTGTGTATATAAACTTGTCACACTGTAATTACACCCTCCCACCAGTGTAGTGCTTCAGTTGTAAGCGGTTTCCCTTAGGTGTTTTTGACGCACCCCACTTTACAATAGTTCTAGAGCTGGGAGCGATTACTGTACTGAACAGATGAATGAGTCAGGGACGAATACTTTGGTCTCAGCCGGCAATGCTTTCATTAAAGCTAAAGCACACCCCTGCACCCAGTAAAACAAACAAATACAGTACATCACAGTCTGACCCATCTAAACAAGCCCGTATCGCGAAGTACCCAAGTCTAAAACCTCCCCTGAAAACCCCTAAGATTTGGTTGGGAGAACACACGATATCCCCTCATACCGTGGCTGTGATCTTAAAATGATGCGTGTGCAGAGCTGAAGCTCACCGATTGGTTGGCTTATTCGCTGCTTCTCCTGATGAAAACGTGTCTCTTCTGGTTTCTTCTCTCCGTCCCACACGGAGGGTTTGATTCTTGTAGAGGTAAAGCAGCGAGAACAAGAGACCAAGCTGTGGCCACATGGCCTCTTTTATACCCCAGTTTGTTTGCCTTTTCAGGCCGAATAAAGTTTGTTGTTGTTTCGAGGCTTCCTGTGGGTGTGTCATCATCTGGCCCAATAAAGTTTTTTCCTTTTGTTTTGAGGCTTCCTGTTTTGAGTCCATTGATGAGTTTTCACTTCCGACCGGTTTGGGCTTAATGGCTTTCTATTGTTCTGGTATCTCATCCAGGTAATGGCTCGATCACTGATCAGATCATCTGATCTACCTTAGCCGAGTTCACATTGCTTAACAATGGACCCTCCGTTTGCCCATCACTTGTGATGAATTGCCTTAACTTGGCCATTGTCTTCCCAGACCCCCTGCCCATCAGGTGTGGATTTCAAGCACACCATGGAAAAATATGTGGGCCCCTCCCACAAACAGCTTCCAGCTTTTTCCACAGTGAGAAAAATATGTCCAAAAATCCTTGAGGATTAAAACGCAATGTCCAGATAATCCACAAATCCTTGGGGAGCCGATGCTTACAGTTTTGGGTTGCGGAGCCCAGCAGGCTGTACTGCAGATTTCCCTGCTTTGTAGATTGCCTTAATCTTTCGCTATTTGACTGTAATATGAAATCAAAGTATTATATCAAAATTAGGCCAGAATGTGTGACTTTAAAATGGGGACTTAATTATGGGTCTCTATGCCCTGAGCCAATTATGCTTTAGCCTGTAACCCCGCTCAATGTCAAGACTATCCTTGGTCCTCGTAACCTGGAGGTCATTTTAACTTGTGCTGAATTATTCCAATAACATTATTTTAATGGAAGGGATTGTCGCATTGTGTATAACAAGCAGCTTCTGCCTATATTGTTTCTGTACCCCTCTGTGTACATAGCCATTGGGGAACTGGTGTGTGTGTCAGCTTGTGTATATAGAAAGGAGAATGGTGGGCCTTTCAATACATGTTTTCCCGCCTATAGATATATTACCAAAGCACTAGGCCTGGAAACTCGGTTGGAGGGTTTATAAGGCGCTAATGTTGGGCAGTCGCTAAATATAGCGTTGGTAAATGGTTTAGGGCAGCAGCCAAATAATTCAGTGGTTGTACCCTGACAATGCAGTGGGGTGCCAAGGGAAGCATTCCACACTTCTCTTAGGACGCTAGGCCGGGTGAGCAACTGAATATCCCGTGCTAAAGGGCCGGCTTCGTAGTGCCCTTTGAGAGGCTTCCCTGCAAAAAAATGATTCGGAACAAAAAATATTCCCTATACATTACTCACCCCTAATAAAGATAAATCGCAAAAAAAATCGATCACACTTACCTCATGCAGTCATTCCTTCCCTTAGCGCCCCGGAACAGCTCTGCATGGCAGCTTTCTCTGTGGCGGTGTCACTACGGTGCAGCGCAAACCAAACTTTGTAGCCGTGTCGATACCGGTGGGTGTTGCACACTGGCGCCACACTCCCTGGCGATACTCCTCAGCGCCACCGGCACACTGAATTTGCCGAGTGGCGCGAGTGCCAGCACTCACGGCTGCAAACCTCTTTGCGCCCGTGTAGCGACCCTCGTGACTGGCGCTCTCCAACCAGATTTCTACAGAAAATGCTGTAAATCTCAGCAGGTCAGGCAGCATCTGTGACGAGGAAGCAGAGTTAATGTTTCGGGTCGATGGGTCTTCGTCATCGACCTGAAACGTTAACTCTGTTTCTCTCTCCACAGATGCTGCCTGACCTGCTGAGATTTACAGCATTTTCTGTTTTTATTCCTGATTCCAGCATCTGCAGTATTTTGCTTTTGCAAATGAATTTCTAGCCCAACTATAATTTTTAAAAAGGAAGCAGAAGTAGGGCTGCACAAAGCATGCCAAATATTCTCATTTTTCTGCATAGTACAATAATGACGTCCAGTTGTGTGTAGTTTCAATTTATTAGCTTGCGAATGTCAGTAATTTACTGCCTCTTTGAGTTCGTACCAATGAATGTGATCACTTAATTAAGCAGCCATCTGTTTCAGCGGCTGGTGAAAGTCCCTGTGTGTACGAGACACTTTAATATGGGGTTCAGCACACTGCGGACCAGATGGTTAATGGTGCGATGATTTCATTTCCGCAGAAACGCCATTAACATTAGCGGCTCAGCTGGAGATCCCGGTGGAGGTGATCAAGGCCCTCAGGAATGGGGGCGCGCATCTGGATTTCCGAGCCAAGGACGGTGTGACACCGTTGCACAAAGCTGCCAAGGCCAAGAACCAAACTGCACTCATGGTAAGATCAGGGGCGTAGGAACAGGAGGAGGCCATTCAGCCCCTCGAGCCTGTTCTGCCATTCAATGGAATCTCGGCTGTTCTGTATTCCAACTTCATCCCACACGCTTTGGCTCCATATCCCTTAACGCCCGTGGCTATCGATCTCAGATTTAAAATGATTCATTGAGCTAACATCTACTGCTTTTTTGGAGAGAGTTCCACACTTCTACCGCTCTTATCGTTTTGAACGATAAGGGAGTCAAGGGTTATGAGGAGCGGGCAGAGAAGTGGAGTTGAGGCCAAGATCAGATCAGCCATAATCTTATTGAATGGTGGAGCAGGCTCAAGGGGCCAAATTGCCTACTCCTATTTCTTATGTTCTTATGTTTATGTGAAGAAGTGTTTGCTAAGTTTTCTTCTGAATGGCCTGGTTCCGATTTTAAGGTTATGTCCCCTTGCCCTACATTCCCCCACCAGCAGAAAAAGTTATTCCCTCTCTCTATCCTATCGATTCCTTTCAAAATCCTATAAACATCAGTCAAAGCACGGGTGGGGATAGCAGAAGCTCTGACCACAATCTTGGACATGGAGTGGTGCCAGAGGACTGGAGGATTACAAATGTTACACCTCTTTTCAAAAAAGGGAGAGGGAAAAATCTGCTAACTACAGGCCAATCGATCTAATGTCAGTAGTGGGAAAACTACTGGAGACCTTTTCGAGGATAAAATTCATTCTCACTTGGAGAAGCGTGGGTTAATAAGGGACAGATAGCACGGATTTGTTAAAGGTAAATCGTGCCTGACTAACCAGATGAAGTATCAGAGAGGGTTGATGAAGGTGGTGCAGTAGATGTTATGGACTTTCAAAAGGCATTTGATAACATATCACATAACAGATTATTTGGTAAATAGAAGCGCATGGGATTAAAGGGTCAGTGGTAACTTGGGTGCATAAATGGCTGAGGGATAGGAGGCAGAGAATAGTGGTGAATGGATGTTTTTCTAACCGGAGAGAAGTATGCAGTGGGGTCACACAGGGGTCAGTATTAGAACCATTGCGTTTCTTGTATATATCAATGACCTGGACTTCAGTACAAGGAGTACAATTTTGAAGTTTGCGGATGATACAAACTTTGGCAACAAAGTAAATAGTAACGAGGATCGGAGCAGACTTCAGGAGGAGTTAACCAGACCAGTGAAATGGGCAGACATGTGGCAGATGCAATTTAATGTGGATAACAACAACAACTTACATTTATACAGATCCTTTAATATCGTTAAACATCTGAAGTTGCTTCACAAGAGCTTTACCAAACACACTTTGACACCGAATCACATAGGAGATATTTGGATAGATGACCAAAAGCTTGGTCAAAAAGGTACATTTTAAGGTCAGAAAGGTAGATTTTAAGGAGTATATTAAAGGAGGAGGTAGCGAGACCGAGAGGTTTAGGGAGGGAATTCCAGAGCTTAGGACCTGGGCAACTGAAGGCACGGCCGCCAATGGTGGAACGATTAAAATTGGGGATGCACAAGAGGCCAAAATTGGAGGAACACAGGGATCTCAGGCTGGAGGAGGTTACAGAGATAGGGAGGGGCAAGTCCATGGAGGGATTTGAAAGCAAGGATGAGAATTTTAAAATTGCGGTGTTGCCGGACCTTGTAGCCAATGTAGGTCAGCGAGCACGGATGATGGGCGAAAGGGACTTGCTGCGAGTTAGGACACGGGGCAGCAGAGGTTTGGATGATGTAGGAGGCATTGGAATAGTCAAGTCTGGAGATAATAAAGGCATCAATGAGTGTTTCAGCAGCAGAGGGGTGGAGTCAGGCAATGTTACGGACATGGAAGTAGACCATCTTGGTGGTGTAACGGATATGGGGTCAGAAGCTCATCTCGGGGTCAAATACAGATTGCGAATAGCCTGATTCAGCCCGAGACAGTTGTCAGAGAGAGGCACGGAGTCGGTGGCTCGGGATCAGAGTTTGTGGTGGGGTTCGAAGATAATGTCTTTGGTCTTCTCAATTTTTAGTTGGAGGAAATTTCTACTCATCCAGTACTGGATGTCAGACAAGCAGTGTGACAAATCAGAGACCATGGAAGGATCAAGCGAGGTGGTGGTGAGGGAGTGTGAAGTGGTGCACTTTGGAAAGAATAACATGGAGATGTAAATGATATTGTTTTGAGAGGGTGCAAGAGCAGTGGGACCTGGGGCTGTATATTCAGAAATCTTTAAAGGTGGCAGGTCCCGCTGAGAAGGCAGTTAAGAAAGCATATGGGGTACTTGGCTTTGTTAATAGGGACATTGAATACAAAAACAAGTAAGTTATGCTAAACCTTTCCAAATCAATGGTTAGGCTTCAGCTGGTATTGTGTACAATGCAGGGCACCACACTTTAGGAAGGATGTCAAGGTCTTGGAGAGGGTATGGAGGAGATTTACCAGGATGCTACCAGGGATGAGGGACTTCAGTTATGTGGAGAGATTGGAGAGCTGGGATTGTTCTCCCTAGAGCAGAGAAGGTTAAGGAGAGACCTAATAGAGATTTTGGTAGAGCAAGTAGGGAGAAACTATTTCACCTGGCAAGTGGGTCGATAACCAGAGCTCATAGATTTAAAATAATTGGCAAAACAACTAACGGGAAGATTAGGAGAATTCTTGTCACACACAGGGCTGTGAAGATCTGGAATGCACTACCTGAAAGTCTGGTGGAAGCAGATTCCATAGGAGCTTTAAGGGAGTGAAGGGTTATGGGGAGCAGGGAAGTGGAGCTGAACCCAAGATCAGATCAGCCATCATCTTATTGAATGGCGGAGCAGACTCAAGGGGCCAAATGGCCGACTCCTGCTCCTATTTCTTATGTTCTTTCTAAAGTCAATTGGACATATACTTGAAGAGGACTAATTTGCAGGGCTATGGGAAAAAAAACTGGGCCTGCACTGAATTTTCAAAGAGCCAGCACAAGCACAACAGGCCAAATGGCCTTCTTTTTGATTGTTCCTTGTCCTTTTCCATAACTATTCTAAACCTGTTCCACAAATGGTCACCCACTGAAACATGCTCACTTCATTCCACAGAATTAGTTCCAGCACTGCTTCCTTCCTCGTTGGGCGGGAAAAACACTGATCAAGAAAGTTCTCTTCTACACATTTCAAGAATTCCTCCCCATCTTTGCCCTTTACACTGTTACTATTCTAGTTTATATTAGGATAATTGAACTCTCGCATTATTACTACTTTATAATTCTTGCATCTTTCTGTAACTTTGATATTGAAGTTTAAAGTTCATCGCTTCAGATCTCGCTTAACTTCTGTTTCATTTCCCTCCATGGCCTCACCCCCTTCCTATCTCTGTAATCTCCTCCAGCCCCACAACCCCCCGAGATGTCTGAGCTCCTCTAATTCTGCCCTCTTGAACATCCCTGATTGTGATATCTTCACAAAGCACAGCACACACAGCTCCTAACATGGTAGGCAGCTGTCTCGGAAGTCTCCGGAAATCTGCCTGGTTCTGTTTATTATTAACCCTGCACTTGCAGTACACAATACGCCCACATCCACAGTGTGGAGCTACAACATTACAAGCTTACAGACATTGCACTTCTCTCTCCTTCATGAAGAAGCCATCATAACAAACATCATACATAACTTTCATGTTTATACATAACACAGGATATAAACTTTTTTTTTTCATATTTACAAATTTAACTTTACCACTTGTTTTCTGTTTCGAAGAGGATACCTTTGCTCTCGTATAGAACCTTCCAAACATGGTGTCGATTTCACACTCATTCGAGGCTCATCCTGAGGAACATTTTCCTCCACGGAATTTCCTTGATTTTCATTTGAACTAACTCTAACTTCAGGCTCTTTGTTTTCCTGACTCGGACTCAGACTTTCATTCTGATTCTCTCCTAGATTTGTTTCCAGTACATTGGATTTAGGATTTGCTACTGGTGTATCAAAACTATCTGATGAGTCAGAAATAATTGAATCGTTCCCACCTTCAACTCCTTCCATGTCTGTAGGTAAAATATGATCAATATGAACAAACCTAACCTGTCCATTATCAAACATCTTTACCAAATATGTGCGAGGACCACATATCTTCACCACTCTTCCTGGTAACCACTTTAACCATTTATGGTGATGATTCTTCACTCTCACCTTCTGGTTTAATTTCACACTTCTCTCTTTTACTCTACCTTTATCATGATTCTCTTTCTGTCTTAATTGTGTCTCTTCTATGGACTGTGCCAAATTTGACTTTAACAACGAGAATCTGCTTCGTGGCTGTTGTTTGAGAAACAACTCTGCTGGTGTTCTACCAGTAGTTGTATGAGGAGTATTTTGATATGTAAACAAAAAATTAGCCAATTTGTGATCAAATGACAACTGTCGTTTCCTTGGATTTGGATCTAACATTTGTTTTATGAGGGCACGTTTTACAATTTGTACAGTGCGCTCTGCTGCACCATTCGAAGCAGGATGGTATGGTGGAACCTTGGTATGTTTCGCATCATTTTTGCTCGTGAATTGTGCAAATTCTTAAAGAAATTGTGGTCCATTATCCGAAACAATTTCTTCAGGGAGGCCAAATGAAGAAAATAATTTTAGTAAAATGTCCATTGTTTTACTTGTTGTTATTTTCCACATTGGAAACACCTCAACCCACTTCGAATGGCTATCAATCACAATGAACAATTGTTGTCCTTCTAACTTAGCAAAATCAATATGTAGCCTTTGCCACATCCTGGGAGGCCATTTCCATGGCTGTAATGGTACTGGTGGTGGTTGCTTGCTTACGGATTGACATGTCGTACACTGACTCACGATGTACTCTATATCTTTATCAAGACCTGGCCACCATAAATAACTGCGTGCGAAACTCTTGGTCAAGTACATTCCCAGGTGCTGGTCATGGAGGTCTCCTAATAATTTGGACCTGAATTTATTTGGCATAACCACTCTTGCACCCCACATGATACAATCTTTATCGACTGATAATTCATTCCTACGGATGAAGAATGGATGAATATCTTTGTCTGTTACCTGGTTTGGCCATCCATTTGCAATATACTCATACACCTTTGACATCACTGGGTCACATTTGGTTGCTCTACCAATCTCTTCAGCTGTGACTGGCAGCTCATCAATGTATGAAAAATAAAACACTTCTTCCCTATCGGGTGTAACTTGTGATGGGGAAGCCAATCTAGACATTGCATCAGCATTACTGTGATCAGCTGATCGTCTGTATTCAATATCATATGTATATGCTGACAAAATCAAAGCCCATCTCTGCATTCGGGCTGCAGCTAATGTTGGAACTGGGGACTTTGGATGGAGGATTGCTGTTAGGGGCTTATGGTCCGTAACGATGGTAAACTTACGACCATACAAGTATTTGTGAAACTTCTTGACCCCAAAAATTAATGCCAAAGCTTCCCTTTCAATTTGCGCATAATTACTCTCACTGGCACTGAGAGTGCGTGAAGCAAAAGCAATTGATCTCTCTTCCCCACTACTTAATACGTGAGAGATTACTGCCCCAACTCCATATGGAGAAGCATCACATGCTAGTTTAATCTCCTTAGATATGTCATAGTGAACGAACATGGTGCTCTCCACCAATTTGCTTTTGCACTCCTTGAATGCTGTATCGCATTCTTTTGACCACTTCCAATGGACATGTTTTTTTTTTAAAGTTCATTCAGTGGATGTAATACAGTAGCCAAATTTGGTAGGAACTTCCCATAATAGTTCAAAAGACCCAAGAATGAACAAAGTTCAGTGACATTCCTGGGAGTGGATGCATTTCTAATTGCATCTAATTTTTCCATGGTTGGATGTAAACCATCTTTGTCTACTCTGTATCCTAAGTACTCCACTGAGTTTTTAAATAACTCACACTTACGAGCAGACACTCGTACTCTGTGCTTCTCTAGCCGTTTGAGGACTTCATTCAATATGTTATTATGAATTTGGTGCTGAAATTAGTATGTCATCCAAATAACATACTACCCCTTCAATACCTTGCAAAATCTGGTTCATCACCCCTTGGAATATGGCAGGGGCGGAAGACACTCCAACGGTAGCCTATTAAATTGATATAGGCCGATATGAGTATTTATAGTCAAACATGACTTGGACTCCTCATCGAGTTCAAGCTGTAAGTAGGCATTCGTAAGATTCCGTTTTGAGAAGATTTGACCACCTGTCAGTGTTGTGAACAAATCTTGTATATTCGGCAATGTATTGGGGACATTTCCCTCTAGAACCTGGTTTACGGTTACTTTATAATCACTACACAATCTTACCTTACCATCAGACTTAGGTACAACAACAATGGGTGTAGCCCAATTACATCGATCTATCTTACAAATAATGTTCTCAGTCTCTTGTCTTTTGAGTTCTTGCTCAACTTTCTCTTTGAGTGCATATGGTATGGGACGTGGTTTGTAGTAAACCAATCTTGCGTCCTTCTGTACCCTGACACTCGCCTTGAAGCTTTGGATCGGACTGCCCGTTTTGCAGAACACCTTCGGATACTCTTTGATAACCTCATCCGTTGATGAAAATCTTGCTTCCACACAGAAAATCTTACTCCAATCCAGCTTCAGTGAGCTCAACCAATTTCTTCTGTGTAAGGCAGACTTGGCTCCTTTCACTACTATTCGAGGCAAGTTCTGAAATTGATCTTTATATTTCACCGGTACAGTGATACAACCTACCACAGGAATTTTCTCTCCCGAGTAGCCTCGCAGCTCTATCTTGGATTTCTCCAGTTGGAAATCAGGCAATTTGTTGAGGTACAGTGACTCCAGTACTACACTCACGGATGCACCCGTGTCGATTTCCATTGATATCTTGAATCCCGCAACATCTATGTGGATTTTGATGCTTTCCGAATCGCTGTCCGTTAACTTCATGCTCCTGATGATGTGTAACTCTAACATCTCCTCGTCCTGATGTTGTTCTTCCGTGCTATATAGTCTCTTGGGATTTCTACTCATAGCTTTGAAATCTGGATTCATAGCTTTAAAAACTGATTTACCCTTCAGTCGGCATGCCTTCGCAAGATGCCCAGTCTTTCTGCAGAAGTAGCACTCTGCCTTCACATATGGACAACTTTGAGCAATGTGTTGTCCCAGGCACCTATAGCACAACTTCGACGCTCTGTTAGAATTTGCAGTTTGAGACTTTCGGCCATGCCCGTCTTTTACTTTGAACCTGCAGGTGATTTACCTCGGTTGACTGACGACCGTAATCATTATTTAATTCTCGGGAATATTGTTCGGCCATGCCCATCGACCTCGCTGTCTGACAAGCAATCTCAAAAGTCAAGTCACCCGTCGCCAATAACTTCCTTCTGATCGCATCATTTTTCACCCCACAAACATAATGATACTGTAATGCTCGGTTTTGAAAGTTTCCAAAATTACAGTGCATCGATAGCTTTTTTAATGCTACGATGTAATCACTGATACATTTCATCAGCCTTTTGATTCCGAATCCCGAAACGATAGCTTTAAGCAATTTCTAACGGTTTGGGGTTATAGTGCTGCTCCAGCTTCGTTAAAATCTCTTTAAGCGTTGTGTCCTTTGGCTCGTCAGGCAAAGCAGATTTACAAGGGTTTCCTATAATGTCGGACCTGCCTCCGATAAGAAGATCGCTTTCTTACGATTCAACACAGCCCGGTTCTAGACTGCATTGTCTGGAACTTCGATTATGTTATTTGCAGTGAAATACATTTCCAGCTGATCCACATCCGCTTTAAAACTTTTCTGGTCGTGTCTATATTCTCCCAAATGTTCCAATACACCTGCCATTTTAATCTCTAGCTGTTCACACCATGTGCTGTATTTTACCTCGGATTTTTGTAGTTTTTTCCCAAAGACAGAAACTTCCAAAGACTCTCTGTCGGCTGGCTGAATCCTTCACCAACAAAATTTAAGCTTTAAATCATCCGAAAAATCCCATCTCAATCGCCAAATGTGATATATTTAGAGCACAGCACACACAGCTTCCTAACATGGCAGGCAGCTCTCTCGGAAGTCTCCGGAAATCTGCCTGGTTCTGTTTATTATTAACCCTGCACTTGCAATACACAATACGTCCACATCCACAGTGTGGAGCTACAATATTACAAGCTTACAGACATTACACTGATTATAATCACTCACTATCGGTGGCTGTGCCTTCTGTTGACTCGGCTCCAAGCTCTGGAACTGCCTGCCGAAACCTCTCAGCCTCTCTACCTCTCTTACCTCCTTCAAGACGCTCCTTAAAACCTACCTTTTTGAGCAAGGTTTTGGTCACCTGTGCTAATTTCTACTTATGTGGCGCGGTGTCAAATTTTTTATCTCATTATACTCCTGTGAAGCGCCTTGGGACGCCATATAAATACACATTATTGTTGATTTATATGTAGTTTCAGTCCCGGTCTTTAACCTTAAAGAAGGGGAGATGTAATGAGATTGGTAATTGTTGCTGGAGTTCAGAATAACACATCTATTTAGCCATTTGTATTGACAGAGCACACTGAATCCTTATTAGACAGTCAGTCAGAACTTGTCTGAAGCAGGTTCTGTAATGCTATGATGCCAAATCACTCCTTATTCAACTAGTTGTCCTATAGAGGGCCCACCAGAGCAAAGCTTGAAACTGAGCTGTCGTGGCTGGTTCATAGGGAATTTCACAGAATTTACAGCACAGAAACTGGTGGAGCATAAATTGCCGGCGTTTATGTTCCACACTGGCCTCCTCCCATCCCCCTCTTCATCGAACCCTATCTGCATATCCTTCTACTCCATTCTCCCTCATAGGTTGAGCAGGTTGGACCTATAGTCACCGGAGTTTAGAAGAATGAGAGGTGATCTTATTGAAACGTATAAGATTCTGAGGAAGCTTGACAGAGTAGATGCTGAGACGATGTTTCCCCTTGTGGGGGAATCTAGAACTAGTGAGCATAGTTTCAGAATAAGGGGTCGCCCATTTAAAATTATGATGAAGAATTTCTTCTCTGAGGGTCGTGAATCTGTGGAATTTTCTACCCCAGAGAACTGTGGAGGCTGGGTCATTGAATATATTTAAGGTGCAGATAGACAGATTTTTGAATGATAAGTGAGCCAAGGGTTATAGGGAGCGGGCAGGGAAGTGGAGTTGAGGCAAAGATCAGATGAACCATGATATTGAATGGCGGAGCAGGCTCGAGGGGCTAAATGGCCTACTCCTGCTCCTATTTCTTATGTTCTTATGTTTATCTAGCTGCCCCTTAAATGCATCGATGCTATTTGCCTCAACCGTTCCTTGTGGTAGTGAATTCCACATTCTAACCTCTCTCTGGGTAAAGAGGTTTACCTGAATTCCCCATTGGATTTATTAGTGTCTCTTTTATATTTATGATCCCTAATTTCCTTCTCCCCTACAAGTGGAAACATCTTCTCTACGTCTACCCCATAAATCCACTTCATAATTTTAAAGATTCACCCCTCAGTCTTCTGTTTTCTAAAAAAAAGAGCCCACCTTTTCAGTCTTTCCTGATAAATATAACCCTCTCTCAGTTCTGGCCTCATCCTTGTCAATCTTTTATGCAACTCTTTTAGTGCCTCGAAATCCTTTTTATAATATGGAGTGCTCGCTTCATCACCTGGCAACAATTTTCTTTGACATATGATCAATGTCTTGGATGAAAGGACCGAGTGTAATTGCTGATGATACTAAGATTGGTGGGAAAGCAAATTGTGAAGAGGACACAAAAATCTCAAAGGGATATAGACAGGTTAAGTGAGTGGGCAATAATTTGGCGTATAATGTGGGAAAATGTGAGCTTATCCACTTTGGCAGAAAAAATAGAAAAGCAAATTATAATTTAAATGGAGAAAAATTGCAAAGTGCTGCAGTATAGAGGGACCTGGAGGTCTTTATGCATGAAAGACAATAAGTTAGTATGCAGGTACAGCAAGTAATTAAGATGGCAAATGGAATGTTTGCCTTTATTGAAAGGGGATAGAGTATAAAAGCAGTGAAGTCCTGCTATAACTGTATAGGGTATTGGTGAGGCCACACCTGGAGTACTGTGTACAGTTTTGGTCTCCGTATTTAAGGAAGGATATACTTGCATTGTAGGCTGTTCAGAGAAGGTTCACTAGGTTGATTCCGGAGATGAGGGGGGGGTTGACTGAGGAAGATAGGTTGAGTAGGTTGGGCCTATACACATTGGAGTTCAGAAGAATGAGGTGATCTTATAGAAACATATAAAATAATGAGGGGGCTCAACAAGGTGGACGCAGAGAGGATATTTCCACTCATAGGGGAAACTAAAACTAAGGGACATAGTCTCAGAATAAGGGGTCGCCCATTTAAAACTGAGTTGAGGAGGAATTTTTTTTCTCAGAATGTTGTAAATCTGTGGAATTCTCTGCCCCAGAGAGCTGTGGAGTCTGGGTCATTGAATATATTTAAGAGGGAGATAGACAGATTTTTGAGTGATAAGGGAATAAAGTGCAGGGAAGTGGAGCTGAATCCATGATTAGATCAGCCATGATCTTATTAAATGGTGGAGCAGGCTCGAGGGGCCAGGTGGCCTACTCCTGCTCCTATTTCTTATGTTCTTATGATTTTATACGGCAAGTTTAAACTGTATTGACTAAAGTATGGCTATAAAATATTACTTTAATAAAATGTAACTTACCAAACCCTAACAAAAATGAGCATTTAAGAGAGAGGAATTTAATACATGGGTGCCATTGCAATGCTGGTAATCTGACTCAGAGGTCCAGACAATATCAGAGACTATGAGGCTGAATGTTTATAACCACCATGTTGAATCGGGGACAAGTCTACAACTTTGGAATGACCACCACGGGGAGCTCAAAATCTAGTGTTATTCAAGTTTAAGTCTTTTGCTGGTTGTGAGTCACTTGACTGGTGTCAACTGGGTTTCATGTTATTGATACATAAGGGTGCTCTCACTGAAGGATTAATGATTGTGGTGTAATTTCTTTTAATATTATTTCTCGGGATGTGCGCATCACTTATTGCCCATCCCGCATTGCTCTCGAGAAGGTAGTGGTGGTGAGCCACCGCCTTGAACCGCTGCAGTCCTGTGTGGTGAAGGAACTCCCATAGCACTGATAGGTAAAGTCCAAGGATTTTGACCCACGCAAATGAATACAAGTTAGCTGGTATATATTAAAGAAAAGAACAATTACAGTGCGAACTGTAGTAAAAGGGAAAATTTGACAACAGATATTTGAAAGGTAGGAAGCGAAACGCTGTTGCTAACTGCTGGGAACTACAAACAAGTGCCTAGAAGTTTGGCTTAGCGGCGCCCGTTTTTTAGGCGCTAAACAGCCTGCTAAGCCTCCAATATGACCGGCATGAGGCGCACACTCATTACGAGCCAGTTGTGCGCCGTCCTCCATATTTGTAAAGGCCAAGAAATCAAGGTGCAGTGCGCATGCCTGAAAGAGGTATTTGGCCCTTAGTACATGCAAACAAAGGAGCTAACGCTGGTTTGGGCCCACACTGCAACATTGGTTGCCCTCTATTCGGCTGCAACCAGCAAAGGTAAGCTTTTGACTTATTCTTCCCTAAAATGTAGAGCAAGAGTGTGCCGGTACTGGCTACCTCCCTCTTCGCCCCCGCCCCCTCCCCAACATCCATCCCCGCCACTCTGATCGCTGCCCCAATCTTCCCGACTCAATCGCCACCTCCCTTCTCGCTCACCCCCCTTCCTGAGCCGCTCACGCCTCTTTTGCGCTGGTGTCCTGGGGGAGCGGTAAATTTTGTGCCAGCAAATGGTTTGCGCCTGCTGCCGCAAAATTCATCAGCTGGGCCTGAAGGGATGTGTTTCACACCTCTCTTGGGGTCATCATCATCATAGGCGGTTCTTCGAACGAGGATGATTTGCTTCCACGAGTTCACAGATGTTTCAATGAAGGACCCGATGTTCCAGTCCTGAACTCCAATTGAGGGGGTGGAAGGTGCCTGTGTGTGGATTTTTTTTTTACTTTTGCATACCAGCCACCACACGAGCTTGACAGAGCTAGGACTTTATCCAGTGGCAAGGGTTAACCAGGACAACTGGAGACCTGCTCTGCTGCACGGACCTAGTGAGCACACATATCGCAGTATGGGCAGGCCCGTGCTGCCCCTGGGCTCTCGCCTCTTCTGGGCCCCATACCCTCATTCGCCGCACCTCTGCCCCGATCCCTCACCACTCCTCCACCACAAAAACACTCGCCGCACCTCCACCACGATCTCCCGCCGCAACTCCGCACCAAACATTCGCCGAACCTCCGTCACGATCACCCACCAAATCTCAGCCACGATCCCTCATCGCTCCTCTGCCCTGATCACTTGTCGCGAGTCCGCCACGACCTTCCATGCTCCTCTGCTGTACCAGGGCCCCACTGATCTTGCCCATGCTCCAAACAGCGACCTGGGTCCTGATGACATCACCCAGTCGCCCACCACGAAGCCGTCGCACATTTGTGTCAGCTTGCACTGGAAGCTGCAGTGTCATGAGCCAGCTCTTTTTATTTGGAGTGCTAGGCCGCTGAGCCACTGAGCTAAACTGCCGGCCTGAGAGCGCACCAACGGAGGCTTCCTTGGAGAAAAAAAAAACCTGAAAAAAAACTCACCAAACATTTTCACAATTCATTGCTGACACAACCCCAACATAAATCGCAAAACAATCACACTTACCTGAGGTAGACATTTCCTCAGTCACTTCGGCCGGTACAGCTTGGAATGGCAGCTTTCACTAGTGTTCCCACCAGGGGGCTCTACGGAGCGGGCGGCGATCCAAATATCGAGCCGGTGTCGCAACCAGAGGCGTTGCATACCGGCTCGCCTCTCCCGGGCGGTACTGCTCCGCTCCCCCGCAAACCCGGCACCGAACATGACGGCGGGGCGCTGGAAGCTGACCGCCTGGGTGCAATTGCTTTCCGCCGCCATTGCCGCCCCCTCTGGGGCGCTAAAAGGGGCGGCAAAAGACCAAAAATCCAGCCCCACTTCTCCAGCGAGCCCCCTGTTGCTGTCCACAGCTTGCCGGCTCGATGGAAAGGAGGCCCAATATCGGGGGTGGCTCGGGCCCTCACCATTCAGGTGTGGGGACCGCCCTCTGCATGCCCCAAAATGGACCCACTCGAGTTTCTAGGCCAAGATATCAGTTTTTATCAAGTTAAAGAGACGACCAAAAAAAAGATTTGATATGTTGAGAGTCTATATGTAACTCGGGAATCATAGAACAATTACGACACATTCAGCCCATCGTGTCCATGCCGGTCGAAAAAGAACTAATCCTACCTAATCCCACCTTCCAGCACTCGGTCCATTCCCTATAGGTTATGGCTCTTTAAATGCATTTCCAAGTACTTTTTAATCCCCTCTAAACCCCTCTAAACCTTCTACCAATTACCTTAAATCTATGCCCTCTTGTTGTTGACTCATCTGCTGAGGCCTTCCTATCTAGTCTATCTAGATCCCTCATCATTTTATACACCTCAATTAAATATCTCCTCAGCCGCCTCTGTTCCAAAGAAAACAACCCCAGCCTCTCCAATCTTTCCTCATAGCTAACATTCTCCAATTCTTGTAAATCTCCTCTGTACCCCCTTTAGTGCAATCACATTTTTCCTGTAATGTGCATGACTCATGCATTATAGCTTCCTCTGTACTTTTCATGCACTGTACTCTGTGCACAACTGCACAATATTGGCTAATATTTGCATTACTGATTTCAGTACAGGTTGTGCGTCCGAAATCCAGAGTTCCGAAATCCGGACATCGCGCTGATCAGTGGAGGGATCGTCCGGAATCCGGAAAATGTTCCGAAATCTGGACATTTAAAAAAATGGCGATAGTCCTATTTTTTCGCCCAAAATACCACTAAGCACTCCGTTGTGAGTTGGGCCTAGGGAGGGGGGAAAACACAAAAAAAAATTCCAAAAAACAAAGAATAAAAATTTGCAAAACATTCACAAAACTGTTACCTACTAAATATCTGTAAAAGAATTTAAAAATAAAACCCTTAACTTACCTTTTTTGTAGTCTTCAAACGCAGGTTATTCCCGGCTGCCAACGCTGCAGAACCCGGACCCTCCCGTTGACCCTCCCTCCCTCCGACCTTCCATCCTTCCGACCAACCCTCCCTCCAACCCCCCGGAGCCTCCGCCGCCTGCCGCAGCACCTTTACCTCGGCCTGGGCATTTCCGGATTCGGGATGTCGGGAAAATGTTCCGAAATCTGGAAATACCCAAATTCCGGAACAGCCTCGGTCCTGCGGTTTCTGGATTTTGGACGCTCTATAACAGATAGAAACCAACACGATGCACACATTACATAGCAACAGACACAGGGAGCAGTGCGTACAGTGTTCCATTTGAAAACGCTTGATTGAATTCAACCTAGATTTTGTGATAATTGGGTGGCCGTGAAATTAATTGTGGTACTGATTTCAGCTTTGAGCCTCGCCGGGCCTCGCCTGAGCTCTTTGCATGGGCCGGCTTTGCTTGTTTGTTGGGAATGTTGCGACCTGATTCTCCAACTGGTGAAGGGAAGTCACCTTTGAGCCGTAAAACCCTCGCTTTGGGGGTACCAGCGAGGCTTCGGCCTGTCCTTTCAGTTTTGTATTAGTGGCTGTCTGTACCTCGCTCACAGAAAGTAGGCCACGGCTGTGACTGAGAATTGCAATAGAATTGCGAATCGATATTGTGTTTCAGTATGCCTTTGGGATAAGTTGAATTTTAATAGAAAGGAATATTTTTACTGGTGTCGGTCGGTAACTGTTAAAGAAGGTTTGGGATGTCGGTGAGCAGTCGCCTGCTTTTTATTGCCTCCCAACCTCATTTAGTTGTTAATAACAAACAGCGCTTAAGCCAATTATTTTATCATTTTGATTAGAGGGGATCATAAAATAATTACTTGATCTTTGGCCTTAGTTCCCCAAGTGCAACCGGTATTATATGTGGACACCTTTAGTCCTGCTGGATCAAACCATTTTAACTGCTTGTCTGTGGGTTATTAATAATGCATTTGCCAGGGAACTGTCAAGTGTTCCAAATTATTGAAGGCGGTAATAATAGAAGCACAATTCTCTGGATGCCCATTACAGCAGGAGCCCTTCATATTTCGAGAAATACCAATAAATTATGGGTATCCTTGAGAAATTGGCTTCTCCTGGTATGTGTGGTAAACTGGAGAGGCAGCTTCCCCAGAAGGAACAGTCATCCAAGAGAAACACGCTTCTGCCAACACTGAGAAAATTGTGAATTAACAAGAACTACAAGCATCAGGAACATAGGAAGAAGGGGAGGCCATTCAGCCCCTCGAGCCTGTTCCGCCATTCAGTGAGATTGTGACTGATCTGCACCTCAACTGCATTTACCTGCCTTTACACCGTGTCCCTTGATACCGAACAAAAATCTATTGATCTGCCTTAAAAGCTTCAAATGACTCAGCAACCACAGCTTTTTGGAGTTCTCCTACCCTTTCTGTAAGAAAGTGCTTCCTGATTTTACTCCCAATGGCCTGGCTCTCATTTTAAGATAATGCCCCCTTTTTCTGGATTAGCGCAAATCTACCCAATTAATTACATTAGGCCCGACTCCTCCCTCACCTCAGATCATTCGCTACTGAACCCCTCATCCATGCCTTTGTTACCTCTAGACTTAACTATTCCGATGCACTTCTGGCCAGCCTCCCATCTTCTATCCTCCATAAACCTGCGGTTATCCAAAGCTCTGCTGCCTGTGGCCTAACTCGCACCACGTCCCGTTCACCCATCACCTCTGTGCTCGCTGAGCTACATTGGCTCCCGGTTAAGCAACGTCTCGATTTCAAAATTTTCATTGTTGTTTTAAAATCCCTCCATGGCCTCACCCCTCCCTATCTCTGTAATCTCCTTCAGCCTCACAACCCCCCCCAAGATGTCTGCGCTCCTCCAATTCTGGCTTCTTGAGCATCCCAATTTTATTCAATCCACTATTGGTGATGCCTGAAGAAATTGATCACAGCGCGTGCAAACGTCTACGAGGGAGCCTGAACCAATATGGAGGACAGCACATTGCCGGCACAGAAATGTGCTGTCATTAAGTTTGGGCATCTGGGCCTTGCGTCAGGGGGCGCAGCACTAAGGGAGGTGTTGTACACCTCTTGTGGCACAAGGATGGGAAACTCGCAAAGTAAAATGCCGGGCCATGTGCGCTTTGAGAGAGATCTGTGGGGGGCGGGGTGGGGGGGGACTTAAAAATAAACATAAAAACATTCCCAAAACATTACCCATGCCACCACAACACAAATCACAAAAAAAATTAAAAGAACAAACACTCGCACTTACTTTTGTATCACTTTACCGTCCTCACCGCCGCCAGTATGGCTGGACCACTCGGATTTCCCAGGCGGTCATTGCGGGTGCACTTCCGGGCGGACAGAAAATCCAACCCTTGATCTTTTTGTTTTATTCCTTTCTGGGATGTGGGCACCGCTGGCAAAGCCAGCATTTATTGCCCATCCTTAATTGCCCTTGAGAAGGTGTAGGGGCGGTAATTGGCCGGATTGGATTTCTCCTGCTTTTTGTGGACAGAACATACCTTTCCATATTGTCGGATAGATGCCAGTGGTGTAGCTGTACTGGAACAGCTTGGCTAGAGGCGCGGCTAGTTCTGGAGCACAAGTCTTCAGCACGACAGCCGAGATGTTGTTGGGGCCCATAGCCTTTGCTGTATCCAGTCGTGGAGTGAATCGAATTGGCTGAGGATTGGCTTCTGTGATGGTGGGGACCTCAGAAGGAGGCCGATATGGGTCATCCACTCAGCACTTCTAGCTGAAGATGGTTGCAAACGCTTCAGCTTTGTCTTTTGCACTCACGTGATGGATCCCGCCATCATTGAGGATGGGAATATTCATGGAGCCTCCTCCTCCTGTTTGTTGTTTCATTGTCCACCACTATTCATGACTGGAAGTGGCAGGACTACAGAGTTTTGATCTGATCCGTTGATTGTGGGATCGCTTAGCTCTGTCTATAACATGCTGCTTCTGTTGTTTAGCATGCATGTAGTCCTGTGTTGAAGTTTCCCCAGGTTTGCACCTCATTTTTAGGTATGTCTGGTGCTGCTCCTGGAATGCTCTTCTACACTCCTCATTGAACCAGGGTTGGTTCCCTGGCTTTATGGTGGTGATAGAGTCAGAGATATGTCGGGCAATGATTGTGACAGATTGTGATGGAATACAATACTGCTGCTGCTGATGACCCACAGTGCCTCATGGATGCCCAGTTTTAAGCTGCTAGATCTGTTCTAAATCAATCCCATTTAGCACGTGCCACCCAACCCAATGGAGGGTGTCCTCAGTGTGAAGACGGAACTTCGTCTCCACAAGAACTGTGCGGTGGTCACTGTTACCAATGCTGTCATGGACAGATGCATCTGTGACAGGTAGATAGGTCAAGTAGGTTTTTCCCTCGTGTTGGTTCTCTCACCACCTGCCACAGGTCCAGTCTGGCAACTATGTCCTTCAGGACTCGGCCAGCTCGGTCAGTGCTACCTAATATGTCCTTACTATACAGTACAAATGCACACGAGGCCCATACTAGAGAGAAGGTCACTCTCTGACCTGTAATCTTTATTAGCCAGCACTGAAGTGGAGAAGGTGGGTGGAGCTTCCCCTTTTATACCTGAAAGTCCAGGTTAGGAGTGTCTCCCACAAGTTCACCACCTAGTGGTCAGTATTCTCACGGTGTACAACTTAGGTCAGTTTATACATGGATTACAATGACAGTTGAATACATGACACTATCGAGCTACTCTTGGTGATGGACATTGAAGATTCCCACCCTGAGTACATTCTGTGCCCTTGCTACCCTCAGTGCTTCTTCCAAGTGATGTTCAACATGGAGGAGTACTGATTCATCAGCTGAGGGAGGGCAGTAGGTGGAAATCAGCAGGATTACTCATGCTTGACAAGAAGCCAAGAGACTTCATGGGATCCGGAGTCAATGTTGAGAACTCCCAAGGTCATTCCCTCCCGACTGTATACCACTGTGCCGTCATCCCTGGTAGGTCTGTCCTGCCGGTGGAACAAGACACATCCAGGAATGGTGATGGAGGAGTCTGAGACATTAGCTGAAAGGTAAGATTCTGGGTGCGTGACTATGTGAGCCTATTGCTTGGCTAGTCTGTGGGATGCCTATAAAATTGGTACAGCGTGATCCAATTTCTAGTTCACTGTCACTCTGTTTAGGTATGGTACACTAATCGAACTAGAAGATTTTGAAACTGTCAGTGACTGTAAAATGGGGTTGTGATCTAGTTTGGATTCCAAAACAAGAAATCAGTGTGGTTATTTCCTATATCTTTCGTGTTATTCTCAGACTCTGCTGGAACTTGGAGCTTCTACAGATTATAAGGACAGTCGTGGCCTGACGGCACTCTATCACACAGCGATGGTCGGAGGAGATCCTTACTGCTGTGAACTACTGCTTCATGAATATGCTTCAATTGGTTGTATAGATGAGAATGGATGGCAGGAAATCCACCAGGTAAATAAAAATAATGATTCTTCCTTTATACATTAGTTCTAGAAATTAGTTCCAGCCTGGGATATTGGTGTACGATCATCTGAAATCCCCCTCGCTACTCTATTAAAATAAGTGGCTTAACAACAACAACAACAACTTGTATTTATATAGCACCTTTAACATAGTGAAACGTCCTAAGGCACTTCACATGCGATAAAAAATTTGACACCGAGCCGCATAAGTAGAAATTAACGCAGGTGACCAAAAGAGAGGTATGTTTTAAGGAGCGTCTTGAAAGAGGAAAGCGAGGTAGAGAGGTGGAAAGGTTTAGGCAGGGAGTTCCAGAGCAACAGAAGGCACAGCCACCAATGGTTGAGTGATTATAATCAGGGATGTTCAGGAGGGCAGAATTAGAGGAGTGCAGATATCTCGGTGGGGGGGTTGTGGGGCTGGAGGAGATTACAGGGATAGGGAGGGTGGAGGCCATGGAGGGATTTGAAAATAAGGATCAGAATTTTGAAATTGAGGCATTGCTTAACCGGGAGCCAATGTAGGTCAGCGAGCACAGGGGGTGACGGGTGAGCGGGACTTGGTGCGAGCTAGGACAGGGGCAACAAGTTTTGGATCACCTGTAGTTTACGTAGGGTAGAATGTGGGAGGCCAGCCAGGAGTGCTTTGGAACAGTCAAGTCTAGAGGAAACAAAGGCGTGGATGAGGGCTTCAGCAGTGGATGAGCTGAGGCAAGGACGGAGACACAAATTAAATTGTTGGCATTCCAACACTTGTATCCCACAGTATAATTTCAAGGCCTTTGTGTTTAAGGTCTGTAACTTTTTTGCTGTGGACTGATATAGTTTAACAGGGTACGGCAGTGTAGTGGTTATTTAATGGATTAGCAATCCAGAGGCCAAGACTAATAATCCAGAGAACACAAGTTCATAATCCCACCAGGGCAGTTTGAGAATTTGGATTCTATTTTTTTGTCAAGAAACTCGAAATTAATTTTAAAAATGGCCTGAAATTAATTAGGAAAATGACCATGAAATAAATTGTCGGTAAAACCCAACTGTTCTAGAGGGAAGGAAACCTGCGGCCTGGCCTATATGCGATTCCAGTCCCAATTACAGACCCACAGCAATGTGGTTGACTCTTAACTGCTCTCTGCAGTAGCCTAGCGAGCCACTCAATTATAGCAAAACAAAAAGGTCTACCATCGCCTCCTCCCGGAGAACAGAAATGGGCACATGAATGCCGGCCCTGTTTTCAAATCCCTCCGCGGCCTCGCCGCTCCCTCCCTCCAGCCCCACAACCCCCCTCTAATTCTGGCCTCTTGCGCACCCCCGATTTTAACCGCTCCACCTCTCTACCTTTCTTTCTTCCTTCCTTGAAGATACTCCATAAAACCTGCATCTTGTCACCATTCCTAATATCTCATGTGGCTCGGTGTCAAATTTAGTTTTTATATCGCTTCCGTGAGGCGCCTTGGGGCGTTTTACTACGCTGAAGGCGCTATATGAATACACGTTGTTGTTTGTTGTTGTAACACCTGAGAATGAATTAAAAAATATATATATTTTGCACAATTCTCTATATAAATAACGCACCGAGGAAACATCCCCCGAGCACGTCTGCAAGGTTGATCAAAAAAGGAACGAGAACAGCAAAGGAATTATCATTTAAACCTGAGCAGAGTTACAGAAAGTAATAAACCGAATGACCTTCCTGACTGTCCTGCCACAGGGCTTCCCTTTCACTTGCCCTCTACGTGTGATGTAAACGATTATACTTTCATTGTCTGTGATTCGTTTGGCTTCTTCTTTCAATCCTAAAGACAAAATGGATTGATACAACAACAACGACAACAACTTGTATTTATATAGCACCTTTAACGTTGTGAAACGTCGCGAGGTGCTCATCTCAAAACAATCATACAACAACTCATCTCGAAACCACGGGTGGCTGGCATGACTGGGGATCAGCTCACGAAAGCGTGCGCAAGAAGTTGCACGTTTTAAGAGATGCAATTGCCTCGGGAAGGTTCTATGAAGAATAAGTATTGAAACACTGTATAGTTCTGATCAGAATAATATCATCATTTTGCTGCCATTTTCCACCACACATGGAGAATTTAAGGAGGAACGTGGCAACAGTATTCATAAACACATGTGAACAAAATGCAACAGTACACCAGCGTAGCTGAGTAACACCGTGCCAATAAAGGAATCTCCAATTTATTCATTGGAATTGTGAATAATAACTCACTACGGCCTGGAAAGTAATTCCAGAAAGTTTTTAATAATAAAAACAGAAAATGCTCAGCAGGTCAGGCAGCACCTGTGGAGAGAGATGCAGTTAACATATCAGGTCGATGACCTTTCGGCAGACCAGTCATCGACCTGAAACGTTAACTCTGTTTCTCTCTCCACAGGTGCAGCCTGTGACCTGCTGAGTATTTCCAGCATTTTCTGTTTATGTTTCAGATTTCTAGCGGTATTTTACTTTGTATAAGTTTTTAGAGATGTAGCTTAAGGGATAAATATTGGCCAGGACACCGTGGATAACTCCCCTGCTCTTCTTCGAAATAATGGATCTTTTGTGCCCACCTGAGTGGACAGACAGGACCTCGGTTTAAAATCCAATTCGAAAGACAGCACCTCTAACTGTGCTCCTTCAGTATTGGAGTGTCAGCATAGATTTTGTGCTCAAGTCTCTGGTGTGACATTGAACCCACAACCTTCAGAGCCAAGGCTAACCACAAAGAAAGTGGTCACTGCAGGAACGTCAAATTTTTGACACTGCATTTAAATCATTTAATTTTGTCCCCTTCAACTGCCTGATTCCTCAGATGAGAAAGAGATATTAATTCAGTATTTGGTGAAACAAAATATCTGAAGGAAGGGAATAGAGACTGCAGTCCTTGCTTTACACTTACACCCTCGCTCCAGCTGGTCACAACTTTGAACACAACAGATTTGCTCTCTTTGCAACATGGTTTCACAGCAACATCAATTGCACAACAGTACGCTGCACTCTGCTGCTGCAGCTCATCTAAATTCTTGCACTGCATCACAGATACATGCGTGTGCCCGTATCCTAACTCACACCGTCCCGCTCACCCATCACCCCTGTGCTCGCTGACCTCCATTGGCTTCTGGTTGAGCAACACCTCAATTTTAAAATTCTCGTTCTTGTTTTCAAATCCCTCCATGGCCTCGCCCCTCCCTATCTTTGTAATCTCCTCCAGCCCCACAATCCCTCACGGTATCGGCATATCTCCAATTCTGGCCTCTTGAGCATCCCCGATTTTAATCGCTGCACCATTGGCGGACATGCTTTCAGCTGCCTGGGCCTTAGCTCTGAAATTCCCTCCCTAAATCCCTCTGCCTCTCTATCTCACTCTCCTCCTCTAAAATGCTCCTTAAAACCTCCCGCTTTGACCAATCTGTCCTAATATCTCCTTACATGGCCTGGTTCCGGGAGGACACAGAGCACCTCAAGTCTCATTGCCGAGAGCTTGCAGAAAACAAGCGCAGACAGCGGAAGGAGCATGCGGCAAACCAGACTCCTCACCCACCCTTTCCTTCAATGACTGTCTGTCCCAGCTGTGACCCTGTATTGGACTGTACAGTCACCTGAGAACTCACTTTTAGAGTGGAAGTAAGTCTTCCTCAATTTTGAGGGACTGCCTATAACTTACCTGGCCCAGTGTCAGATTTTGTTTGATAATGCTCCTGTGAAGTGCCTTGGGATGTTTTACTACGTTTAAGGCGCTATATAAATGCAAGTTGTGTACTTTCTCCAAGGAAGTGTAAGAGTAGCTGTTGATGATCAAGATCTCCCGAGTCAGAGCCCTAGCACCTGGTGGACACCGAGTGACCTCCTAAACATATAGCCATACACATCGGGGCAAAGCTCCTGCTACACTGCTCCTGGCATGTGTCTAGAACAAAGCGATCAACACTGTGCGCTCCCAGCCCATGGTCTTGCCATCCATCAACATTCATTGACACAAGAGCGCAGGCTGGGATTGTATCACTTTGCCATTTACATTCCCTGGAGTAGTGCAATGTTTGTTGATGAGTGTGATTTTGTAGATTCCTCTCGTCCTGTTCTTTCCTCAGACACTACAAAATTGAACATTTATTTCTGGGGTCCCCATTATGTGACAAGTTAACTGAATTGTAGAAGATCTTGTAGAGGTCTGTGTGATTTTTCCAGGACTCTCTTTGCAATGTTAAGAGTTCTCTGTCTTGACATTTGACTGTAGATATCTTGCTGAGCTGATGACCTTACTGAACTTGTGTGTTGTGCAACTGTTGATATTCACTTGAGTTAAACAACGGTTCATTGTCTGCTATAGCCTCATTTGGAATACTATGGCTTGCCAAATGAGCTCTGATTTTAGTTACGACTTATTTTTTTCCCTTTTAATCAGACAGATTGTATAAATCAAAGAAATCGGAATAATCGTCATAACTTATATTTATGATCTGTAGAAGGTTGCAGGGCTATGGGGAAAGAGCAGGAGAGTGCGCCTAATTGGATTGCTCTTTCAAAGAGCCGGCACAGGCACGATGGGCCGAATGGCCTCCTTCTGTGCTGTAAGATTCTATATGAGAAAGTTTGTTCTTCTATATGAGAATCATAGAATCTTACAGCACAGAAGGAGGCTATTCGGCCCATTGTACCTGTGCCGGCTCTTGGACAGAGCGATCCAATTAGTCCCACTCCCCTGCTCTTGCCCTAGAGTCTTGCACTTTTCTCCCCTTCGAGTATTTCTCCAATTCCCTTTTGAAATTTACTAATGAATCTGCTTCCACCGCCCTTTCAGGCAGCGTGTTCCGGATCTACATAACTTGCTGCGGTAAAATAAATTCTCCTTATCTCACCCATCTTTTTCCAATTACCTTTTTACCTGTGTCCTCTGGTTACTGACCCTTCAGCCAATGGAAACAGTTTCTCCTTCGTGACCCTATTAAAATGCTTCATGATTTTAAATGCCTCTATTAAATCACCCTCAAATCTCTCCAAGTAGTTTTTATTTTTGCTCATCCCATTCAAAGATTCCGCGCAAGCATAACTGTTCATATATTGCAGTTACTTGTACGTATACCAGTGTCTCTCATTACAGCCATGGTGGTTATTAAACCTGCCACTGTCTCTTACGATTATAAATGTCACCAGCTAAATCTGGACCCCATCATATTTTCCTCCAGGGTAAGTAGGATATATAGAGAAATTCTGCAGTTTACCACAAAGATAAACTAATACGTGGCATTGAAAGCACAACATGAGAAAAGACTGTAACTCAATAACTAAGTCTTGTGCTTCTTGTTTGGATCGCCAGTGTTGAGGAGAATTTCAGAAGTTTAAAGCAAATAACATTTGGATGAGCATGCGCTGGAAAGTATGCGATAGAGCAATTTGGAGCATGATGTACAGTGTAGTTTTAGAAAGTCAGAGATCAGGGAGGAAAGGATGTCAATTGGGGGAAGGACTGCAGGAAAATTGATAGTGATCAAGAGAGACACAAAAACTCCCCATACCAGCTTCAAGGTCGCAGATGGGTGAGTACGAGTTCAGGCTGTGTAATGAATAAGACCTGTGCGGAGAGTAAGAGACCAAGAGCAGAGAAGTGGAACACTGAACCATGACGTGTTTCCATAAACTTCCTTTATTGTTTGTTACCCCGTTTACAATAGTTGCAAAGTGCAATTTCAACCCAATGGGAACAAAAAAAGAGGGTGGAAAGAGAGAAAGAACTTGCATTTATATAGTTTCCTTAGCACATGCCAAGTATTTTACTATCAATTGATCAGTTTTTGAAGAACAGTCACTATTGCTATGTAGGCAAACATGGCGGCCAACTTGCGCAAAAGAGCAAATGGCACAAATTTTTAAAAACTTTTTTATTTGTTCATGGGATGTGGGCGTCGCTGGCAAGACCAGCATTTATTGCCCGTCCCTAATTGTCTTTGAGAAAGTGGCAGTGAGCTGCCGCCTTGAACCGCTGCAGTCCAAATGTTATTTGCTTTAAACTTCTGAAATTCTCTTCAACACTACCATCATCATCATAAACAGTCCCTCACATCGAGGATGACTTGCTTCCACGCCAAAAAGGGATGAGTTCACAGGTGTTTCAATGAAGGACCTAATATTCCAGGTCCCAATCTACATGTTGAAGGGTGGAAGATGCCTGTGTGTGGATTTTTTTAATGTGTGGTGGCCGTTGCACACCAGACACCACATCGGCTTGACAGAGTCTTGGTCCAGTGGCAAGGATTAACCAAGCCCAGCTCTGCTGCACAGACCTAGTGCGCACACATATCACAGTGCAGACTGGCCCGTGCTGCCTCTGGGCCATCGCCTCTTTTGGGCCTCGAACTCATGCCTCTCCCGGGCCCCTATCACATCCCTCAACGAAGTCTCACCGTTCCTCCACCTCGATCTCGCCGCTCCTGCTGTGCCTGCCCACGCTCCAATCAGTGACCTGGATTTGAGTGACGTCAGATCCTGTCGCCCTCTTCACAACCGTCGCCCTCCTGCAGTAGCACGTGCTGCTCCCTGCAGTGGCACACCGCAGCACGTTGCTCCCTCTAAACTATCACAGTGCTGTTGGGGAGGGAGTTCCAGGATTTTTGACCCATCTGGGCAGGCAAATGGGTCTTGGTTTAACATCCTAGGTGAAAGACGGCACCTCTGACAATGCAGCACTCCTTCACTAATGCACCGAATTGTCGGTCAAGTTCTGGCATGGGACATGAACTCAGATATGAGCTGAAAATGCTAACAATGGAGCCAAGATGACACCATTAAATTGATGACACCATTGATTTGTGGGAGACACTTCAAGTGGGAAGAAAACATGTTTAAATTGAATTTTGTTTCAGTCGGAGAAATTCTGAGCGGTGCAGTTCAGTTTTCCTTTTTGCCACGGATGTAAACACAGAAACCAATTTTATAGTTAGTGGCTTGGGAAACTCAATATAGTATTCAGATGAGAAATAATTAGCTGAAAGTCTCCTTGAAAACTCATTGGGTAAATATATTGCATATTGTGATACTTGACTATTCCAACGCTGGCCTCCCACTTCCTACCCTACGTAAACGAGAGGGGATCCAAAACTCGGCTGTCCGTGTCCTAACTCGCACCAAGTCCCGCTCACCCATCACCTCTGTGCACACTGATCTACATTGGCTCTCAGTTAAGCAATGCCGCGATTTCAAAATTCTCATCCTTTATTTTCAAATCCATCCATGGCCTCGCCCCTCCCTATCTTTCTAATCTCCTCCAGTCCCACAACCCCCCGCGATATAAACACTCCTCTAATTCTGCCCTCTTCAGCATCCCTGATTAGAATCGCTCAAACATTGATGGCCGTGCCTTCTGTTGCCTTGGCCCTAAGCTCTAGAATTTTCTGCCTAAACCTCTCCACCTCTAAAGCTCTCTCCTCCTTTAAACCTACCTCTTTGACCAAGCTTTTGGTCACCTGCCCTAACTTCTCCTTATGTTGCTCGGTGTCAAAATTTTTGTCTCGTAATACTCCTGTGAAGCGCCTTGGGATATTTCACGACGTTAAAGACGCTATATAAATACAAGTTGTTGTTGTAACAGGGCTTGGTTCGATCTCTAGTCTGTGCTAACTACCTGATGAGGGAGGCAGTGAAGACGCTGCGACTAGTCTCAGGATCCCTTGCCCAAGTAGTGAAACATTGACCAGGATTCTTGCTCCCAATCCCTGTTGCTGGATATTGCGTAGTTGTGGACGTGATATAGTGTCAGTCTGTGATGCCCTCACACTCAGTCAAAGTACGTGGCAACAATTACTGAACAGGCTAGCACAGCAAAAAATGGTAATTTGATTGAGGTATGGAGGGTTAGCTGTTGCTTGTCAGAATTGTACCCTTCACATAGGTCACCTCCTCAAGGGACAAGCAAGTCACTGATATTGAGTCTACAGGTACGGTATAAATAATCACATGCAACAAACTTGGCAAGATCTATTGGCTTTGCTTCCATTTGCAACTCTAGCGTCAATGGTCAAGCCTTGGTTTCATATATTTGGTGCTTCAGCGTAGGCAGAACAGCCCCACATTATAAGTAAAATATAACTGTTTAACTAATGGCGTGTTGAATGTGGTCCTCGTTTACCAGAAACCCTAACTCTGAACCCTAATGCTGAACGCCTGCTTAATCACTACAGCCCATCCAGGACTTTAATTCTTTCCATTCCTCACCTCTTCCCCGCCCCCCCCTCCCCTCCCCCGCAAACCATTCCTGAAGGTGCTTTATCATGGCACTGGCCAGGCTATTCTACCGTGGGGTGCATCACAACCAAACCCATCAGATGAGACTTTAAACCGAGGCCTTTATTAAATTGAAAAGAGCATCAATTCTCCGGGCCTGTCCTTTTAGGCTACAAAAATTCACTGGTCATCGGTTTGCACATACACAAAATTCTCTGATTGTTCTAAATGTGATTTTTAATGAGTGCCTCGTGAATTTTAATGCTGCTGTTCCACACTGCACTATTGGAAAATTAAGGCTACTCCCCACTGTTAAAAGAAAGCAAATGATGCGGTAGTGTTTGTTGTTTGAATATTGAATAATCATTTCAAATTTGCGTTTCTTTTTATTAGGCGTGTCGTTATGGTTACGTTCAACATCTGGAACATCTGCTTTTCTACGGGGCTGATATGGGAGCACAGAACGCCTCCGGCAATGCTGCGCTCCATGTCTGTGCACTCTACAATCAGGTGAGAAGCAGGCACACATTACAATATTTTAATTTCTCTTGTACAAGTAATCTTCTTTCATATTGCAGTTCACATATTGTTTAGGAATATTTGTAAAAAAAAAGGAATATAACTATATATTGTAACATAAATGAACTGTGAAGCTCAAAGTTGGTGATATCAGCGGACAAAATAGTTATCGCATTCTGCCGAGATTCCGTCAAGTGCAAACACTTTTATTTTACTTGGGTTAAAGTCTTTGCTAAAGTGTCAGCTGTGGCTCAGTGGGTAGCACACTCGCCTCTGAGTCAGATGGTTGTGGGTTAAAGTCCCACTCCAAGAACTTGAGCACATAAATCTCGGCTGACACTCCAGTGCAGTACTGAGGGAGTGCTGCACTGTCAGAGGTGACGTCTTTCGGATGAGGCATTAAACCGAGGCCCCATCTGCTCTTTCAGCTGGACGCAAAAAATCTCATGGCACTATTTTGAAGAAGAGTAGGCGAGTTATCCCCAATGTCCTGGCCAATATTTATCCCTCAATCAACATAACAAAAACAGATTATCTGGTCGTTATCACTTTGCTGTTTGTGGGAGCTTGCTGTGCGCAAGTTGGCTGTTGCGTTTCCATATTACAACAGTGACTACACTCCAAAATTATTTCATTGGCTGTAAAGTGCTTTGAGATGTCCGGTGGTCATGAAAGGCGCTACATAAATGCAAGTCTTTCTTTCTTTAAAATAACAGAGAGGAATGTTAATTGTTTGCCTGCTGATGTAACTAACAGTAATTTCCGAGCTCAGAGCTGCACTGTGAGCTCTCTGATCCGATCCCAGAGGAGACCCTACATCACAGAGCTTTAATTGTCCAAAGTCAGTCGAAGAATTGGGTTCTCTCCTACAAGGATGAATGCTTTGATCTAGCTGTCTTTGATATTTCTAAATGATTTCCTTTGGTCAAACATTCGTACATCATTCTCTTTTCAGCAGCCGTTTTATTCTCATCAAAGTAAGTTGTCCTTGCACAATGTACTGGAGCACTGGTAGAAACACCATGATGCGGATGATCCCAAAATAGGATGGGTGGCTAATTCTATAGAAGGCCGTTGGAAGCTGAAAAGGGACATTGATAAGGTTGGGGAATGGACTACAAATAACAGATGGAATTCAATGTTAGTAAACGTGAGGTGATGCATTTTGGTAAAACACATAACAACAGTGATTGCCGCTGAATGGAAGAAGACTTGGCACTGTGGAAGGGTAAAGGGAATTTGAAGGTGCAGGTTCACAAGATATTAAAGGCAGCACGAAAGACTTCCGAAGGCTTTGAAAAAATTCTAACAGAATTCTAAACTAATGGAATTCTAGGTCTTGTGCCGAGCTATAGAATATAAAAGACAAGAGCTAATTATGAAACAATACAAAATGTTAATAAGCTCTCAGTTATATAACTGTGTGCAGTTTTGGGCTCCACGATATGAGGAAGATATTGAGGCTTTAGGGAAGGTACAATGCAGATGCATTAGGACGTTGCCTGGTATGAGGAAATAGTGATGCAAAGAAAGCCTTGAAAAATTGCGTCTTTTTTGTTAATGCAATGCAGATTAGGGAGTGATATGCTAGACATGTTTTAAAATGATGTAAGTGTGGGACAGGGCAGGTAGAAGCAGACTCTTTCCAGTCGTTGAGCTGATCAAGAACAATCACAACTGTTCTGTATGTATCTCACCAAATGTTCACCCAGTCTGCCTTTGGAGAGAAACAAAAACGCAAATGTCTAGCCTACTGCATAATGCCATTGTTACATTCCTGAGTTATGATATTGCACAAGTAGATATAGGAGTCGATATAAATATAGGACGCTGTTAGTCTATTACATAAGAGTAAAGTGCTTCCACTGTTTAAAGGAGCGACTGAGACCACTGAAACCCAAGAAGGCATCTACAGCACACTCAAATTTGTAACAGCCTCCGAGAATAGAATAATTAAATAGATTTCTTTGTCATGATCAATAACAAAGACAGATTAGATTAGCCTACAGTAAACTGAAAACAAGTAATCTATAAGTGAAAGTTTACATCTGATCATTGTGCAGGGTTATAGCACAGAATCACGTGCCATCGATAATTATTTATTGATTACTAATTCAAGCTTGGCATGCAGGTACAGCAGGCGGTTAAGAAAGCAAATGGCATGTTGGCCTTCATAGCGAGGGGATTTGAATACAGGGGCAGGGAGGTGTTGCTACAGTTGTACAGGGCCTTGGTGAGGCCACACCTGGAGTATTGTGTACAGTTTTGGTCTCCTAACTTGAGGAAGGACATTCTTGCTATTGAGGGAGTGCAGCGAAGGTTCACCAGACTGATTCCCGGGATGGCGGGACTGACCTATCAAGAAAGATTGGATCAATTGGGCTTGTATTCACTGGAGTTCAGAAGAATGAGAGGGGACCTCATAGAAACGTTTAAAATTCTGACGGGTTTAGACAGGTTAGATGCAGAAAGAATGTTCCCAATGTTGGGGAAGTCCAGAACCAGGGGTCACAGTCTGAGGATAAGGGGTAAGCCATTTAGGACCGAGATGAGGAGAAACTTCTTCACCCAGAGAGTGGTGAACCTGTGGAATTCTCTACCACAGAAAGTAGTTGAGGCCAATTCACTAAATATATTCAAAAGGGAGTTAGATGAAGTCCTTACTACTCGGGGGATCAAGGGTTATGGCGAGAAAGCAGGAATGGGGTACTGAAGTTTCATGTTCAGCCATGAACTCATTGAATGGCGGTGCAGGCTAGAAGGGCTGAATGGCCTGCTCCTGCACCTATTTTCTATGTTTCTATGTTTCTAAGCTCGCCTCTAATTCATTTATGGAATATGCCCCAATTATTCATATTTTCCCTCTTACTCCTCAAGCTACTGTTCTGCTGAGTTTGAAACCTCCTTTCTGTGTCACTGGAACTGTGTTATTGAACACTTGGTGACTCGTCTATCATTGCCTTGTGGACATCTTCAAGCCCTTGACAGGCTCTGTTACCATTCACTTCAAGATGAGTTATCACCATATGTCTCAGGTAGTAATCTAGTTTCCTCTCGAACTATTCTCTGCTATAGGTGATGGTTCATTCTTTTTCTCTCTTCCCATTTACTCAGGGATTCTCTCTCATTCAATGAGCTCAAGGTATATGGGGATAGTGCGGGAAGGTGGAGTTGAGGGAGAAGATCAGCCATGATCTTATTGAATGGCGGAGCAGGCTTGAAGGGCCGAATAGCTGACTCCTGCTCCTCTTTCTTATGGTCTTATGTTCACTCTGTTCTCTCTTCATATCGATGATCTCTTTCACTGATCATCAAACCCTACCCACTCTTTGGCTGATTATTTCGCTCTGCGTTCCATGAATGTCCTTTAGGTCACGTGACTTCAGTGTTCGCAACCTCCAGTCTTCTTACAGTTCCTGCTCTTCAATCTTCTTTCTTTCAACCTTTTAAAAAAACTCGGCTATATTTTAAGTCAGGGCATCGAACTAACAAAATTCCAGGCCATTACTTTCCATTTTTCATTCATAGTCATCCTCTTTACAGTTAGAATCGGTCTTGGTGTTTTTTTTACACATTTGCAGGTACATGTAAATCTTTTTTCTGCAATGGTGACCAAAGTTACGCGTGGTCTGATTGTAAAGCCTCAGCATAACTTCTGTAGACTCCTGCTGAGCCGTTCTCGCTGAATATCTCGGCGTTAAGTCGAGAGTTATGGGGAGTGGGCAGGGAAGTGGAGTGAGGCCAAGATCAGATCAGCCATGATCTTATTGAATGGCGGAGCAGGCTCGAGGGGCCAAATGGCCTACTCCTGCTCCTATTTCTTATGTTCTTATGTTCTTATTGCATATCTTAGGATAACATTAACTTTTTAAATGCCTTTTACATTCACTCAAAAGCTTCACAGCTCACAGAATGAATTACTTTCTGAAGTGCTGTGATTCGTTATGAAGGCGTTGAGAGTGATTCTGTCTACCAGTAATTCCCAGGTCCCTTTCTAAATCTCCCTTTGCTGATTCAGTTCCATTTGTTGTATATTTCTAACTCATTCTTTTATCAATGTGCAGTACTTTACATTTATCAGTGTTTCAATTCATTTGACATTTGTCAGCCCAATTAAATATAACTGACATAAATCCTGCCTCATTTCAGCTGTCTCTTCCTATTTGAGTGTCATCAACAAATTGGATCAGCTTACAGCTGGTTTCATTCTCCAGGTCATTCATGTAGTTTAGAAGCAGAGGACCAATCCATGACCTCAGCTGGTCTCTCGATCTTCCAGCAGAATGTGAGATCTCCAAACAGGTGTTGCGATTCGCTCAGCAGGTCTCGAGATCTTTCAGCAGAATGTGAAATCTCCCTGCAGGACTCAAGATCTCGCAGCAGGACTTGAGATCTTCTGCAATCTGTCATTACACCTCTCATGAGTACTCTGTTTCGTATCTTCTTAACCAGTTTCTTAGCCACTACCATATTCTACCATTGATCCCATTGACTTTCAGTTTAATTAGTAGTCTTTCATGTGGAACTTCATGAAAAACTTTCTGAAATTTTAAATAAGCTGTAGGATGAGAAGTGCCACTATCCATCGGTGATCTCCTCAAAGAATTAAAGGCTGTTCCTCAAGAAAAACTTCCCTCTTGTCATTCAGACTACCCCTCAGAGTAGATTCCATTTTTTTTAAACCTGTTACTGATAATAACAACATAAGAAATAGGAACAGGAGTAGCCCATACGGCCCCTCGAGCTTGCTCCGCCATTCAATAAGATCATGGCTGATCTGATCATGGATTCAGCTCCACTTCCCTGCCCGCTCCCCATAACCCCTTATCCCCTTATCGTTTAAGAAACTGTCTATTTCTGTCTTAAATTTATATAATGTCCCAGCTTCCACAGCTCTCTGAGGCAGCGAATTCCACAGATTTACAACCCTCTGAGAAAAAACATTTTTCCTCATATCAGTTCTAAGTGGGCGGCCCCTTATTCTAAGATCATGTCCTCTAGTTCTAATCTTCCCACCAGTGGAAACATCCTCTCTGCATCCACCTTGTCAAGCCCCCTCATAATCTTACACATTTCGATAAGATCACCTCTCATTCTTCTAAATCCCAATGAGTAGAGGCCCAACCTACTCAACCTTTCCTCATAAGTCAACCCCCTCATCCCCGGAATTAACCTTGTGAACCTTCTCTGAACTGCCTCCAAAGCAAGCACATCTCTTCGTAAATATGGAAGCCAAAACTGCACGCAGTATTCCAGTTGTGGCCTCACCAATACCCTGTACAGCTGTAGCAAGACTTCCCTGCTTTTATACTCCATCCCCTTTGCAATAAAGGCCCAGATTCCATTGGGCTTCCTGATCGCTTGCTGTACCTGCATACCTTCTGTGTTTCATGCACAAGTACCCCCAGGTCCCACTGTACTACAGCACTTTGCAATCTTTCCCCATTTAAATAATAACTTGCTCTTTGATTTTTGATTTTGATGCTAACTCAGTGTCAGCCGTGGCTCAGTGGGTAGCACTCTTGCCTCTGAGTCAGAAGGTTGTGGGTTCAAGTCCCACCCCAGGGATTTGAGCATATAAATGCTGATAGGCATATAAAGGCTGACAGGCCAGTGCAGAACTGAGGGAGTGCTGCACTGTCGGAGGTGCCGTCTTTTGGATGAGGTGTTAAACCGAGGCTCCGTCTGCTCTCTCAGGTGGACGTAAAAGATCCCATGGCACTATTTTGAAGAAGAGCAGGGGAGTTATCCCCGGTGTCCTGCCCAATATTTATCCCTCAATCAACATCACTAAAACAGATTATCTGGTCATTATCACATTGCTGTTTGTGGGAGTTTGCTGTGCGCAAATTGTCTGCCGCGTTTCCCACATTACAACAGTAACTACACTCCAAAAGTACTTCATTGGCTGTAAAGCGCTTTGAGATGGCCGATGGTCATGAAAGGCGCTACGTAAATGCAAGTCTTTCTTTCTTTTAACTGATGGACCTGTAGATATGTGGACCGGTACAAATATTTCACATAACCATCATTGCACTTTACAGAAATATTTTACTGCAGTTTTAGAATATGAATTTTTTTTAATTGAATGACTAAATTGACACAGGTATCAATATTCAAAATTGATCATTTCTTTCACTGTGCCGTCCTGTAGAAGTATTGATTCTGTGGCCTTAAAATAACGAATAACTTGACAGACTGGTTATTAGATTGTTTCAGAACTCAAGCTGTAGGTTAGTTTGGCTGGAATCCCTCGGAGTTGTAGTTACAGTTTAACGTCGCCGACGATGTATATTTCCGAAGGGTTAATTGGAGTTGACGTGAAGTGCTGTAAACCCTGAATTTAGGGCTTGAACAGGAGAATGCCCTGCCCCAGGTATATATGTAACAGTGAAACATTCGATCTGCACATTGGCTGCTGTACTTTGTTTGCTTTTGCTCACCATGTTTCATCAGCTTTGTGTGGGCAGATGTACTATTTCGGTCTATCTGTGGGTGGTTGGATTTAATTAGGCAGAGCCTGCTTGCTCGCATATGCTTTTGCTAGCTTTAGTGTTCTTGCTGCGGTTAAATACTCTTCCAAATTAAAAGAAGAAAAAAATGGGCTCCTCGTCGCAATTAAAGTAGCTTTTGTTCCATGCACAGCGTGCATTTGTTTTGAAATTTAAGCCTTTGGAGAACATGACATGTGCAGCACTTTGTTAATGCTAATATTGCGTAGATTAATTTTGTTGCAAACACAAGGTAAAGATCTTGAAGCTGAGGTTCTTAATGTTTCTACTAAAGCACCACAGCCAATGCCAAACATGTCAGTGTCACTTGTTAGAGACAATATGTTAAACGGGAAACCTGCATGTCAGAGCCACATGCTTATTCCATCTTGCTCTGCCTCACATTTTATGATGATCATCACTTGGTTCAAGTGCTTGTGAATGAATTTAAAACCGTCTGAAGACAAGGTTATGAACTAACAGTACAAACTATAATCTTTGTGGCTATATCTGTTTGCACCAAATTCTGGTATCAGGATTTTATATAAACACACAGGCTGCATCTTTTACCACTTTTCTCCCTTTTTTTTTTACAATCCCCTTTTTTTCCTCTTTCCCACAGGAGCTGGTGATGATTCCACCATCCACATCCCATCTAGACTCATCTTTTGTTTCTTAACTTGTCCCATTACCAACTCATTTTTGCCCATCATCCCTTTTGTCTCAATCTCTCCTACCTTCCACCCTATCACAGACCTTCCCTTTTCTTTCTTCCTCTATCCCCTTTCCCGGCCCCTGCTCTTCCTTAATAACCTGTTTTATCTTGAGCTTTTCCACTTCTGACGAAGGGTCATTGACCTGAAACGTTAACTCTGTTTCTCTCCACAGACGCTGCCACACCTGCTGAGATTTCCAGCATTTTCTGTTTTTATATCTTCTACCACTTCTTCAAAGCGAATGGGCGGAAATTCTAGCCTCATATTTTAATCCTTTTTAAGCATAAAGAAAAGTATTACTGTAATTTTTCCATGTTTATATAACGTGCTTAAAAATAAGAAAAACAATTAAAACAATATTATTTAATGCAGTTTTTTGCAGAAAGTATAGTGATTTGCAACTATAGTGATAATGTCAATGAAAAGACTTTGCCTTGGAACTTATTACATAACATATTCAATTCAGACGAAACCACACAGGTTAGCGGCACAGAAAGAGGCTTCCCAGGTGCTGAAAGAGGCGATTCCTAGGAGCAACCCAAAACTAATCCCTAGGACTTAAGAACAAAAGAATTAGGAGCAGCAGTAGGCCATATGGCCCCTCGAGCAAGCTCCACCATTCAATCAAATCATGGCTGATCTTTGACTTCAATTCCACTTTCCCGCCCAATCTCCATATCTGTTGATTCCCCTGGAGTCCAGAAATCTACTCAACGACTGAGCATCCACAGCCCTCTGGGGTAGAGAATTTCTCTGCTTCTATTGTGTTTATCTTTTCTTTCCTATCTTCTCTGCTTGAAGTCCTGCCTGTGATATTGCATTTGCTAAAGGGCAGGGGGGTCATGTGTTCAAATTAAAAAAAGGAAGTGATAGCAGCAAAAAAATGTTTTTTATTATAGATTGGGTCTCTATGGTATGCCCTGCTGGGGTATGGCTATGCATGCGACACAATGGGTTATATGAAGGCTTGGCATGGGCAAGCAGTAAACAGGGCATGAGTTGGCATGCTGTACCATCTACCTGGTACAGGGTACTATTGGTTAATCTTACCCTACCAGATTCCTTAAAGCATGCCGCCTTCTCCCATCTGTGGCCTGCTACTGTAGTACTGTAGATAAGAGTTCGGTTTATCTGCTACCTCCTCTCAGGCAATGTGCATTATTGTCCTTCACGGAGAGTAGCCTGGAGTGCTAATCAGAGCAAGCCTCTTCGCACTCACCTCACATGGCAGAATGTCCATTTCCCCATCCCTTAAACAAGGGTTTGGTTCAGCGTGCTCTGCATTTTTATCACATGCTCCATTTTCAGCCTCCGCACGGCATTGCCTGGCCTTCTAGTTTAACTCATAATTTTTTCCTGCCCCTTCCAATTACAGCTTTTATAAAATCTGAAACCGACTAAGTCCATGTTAGCACCTTAAAAAAAAAAAGCTCCAGGATTTCACCGCTATAGCACCCACTTACCTTTACGTAGCCTCGTCCCTTTAATTTTGAGCAGCAGCCCTTTGAGGGCTGCATGTTTCTGACTCCACAGGCTTCCCTTCCCAGTGCTTGTGCGCAAGGCCACATCTCTGCAGCAACCATGTGCAAAGTGTTTAAATACACAGAGTCTGGCAGGGTCAGTCAGTCTCTCAGGTTGTGTGGATGTGCACACCAGGACAGAGAAGGTGGCCAGGTTTTCCCCAGAATAGCAATCAGAGTATTCTTGTCATTTTTGGTTACTTGTGTGACTAAGCAGCCTCCTAATCTAACTGTTCCAGGTGTGTCACATTTCCGGATTTTTTGATCATTTTTCCTCCGGAAGGATTTGATAAAGGTAGCTTTCAGTGTTTCTTTTTAAGCAAAGTGTAATCTCATCATTATTTTTTAATCAAAGAAAGGCACCTAGACGGCTGGGTTTGTTCTCCTTAGAGCAGAGAAGGTTAAGGGAAGATTTAATAGAGATGTTCAAAATCATGATGGGTTTTGATAGAGTAAATAGGGAGAAGCTGTTTCCACCGGCAGGACGGTCGGTACCCAGAGGACACAGACTGAAGGTGAATGGCTAAAAACAAACAGGGGGAAATGAGGTGAGTTTTTTTAACTCAGTGAGTTGTTATGATCTAGAATGCACTGCCTGAAAGGGCGGTGGAAGCAGATGCAGAAATAACTTTAAAAAAGGGAATTGAATAAATACAGGAAAGAAATGTTGGGCTCGCTCTTTCAAAGAGGCACGAAGGGCTGAATGGCCTCCTGTGCTGTAGGATTCTATGATTCTAAGAAAAAGTATCATAAGTATAAAAAGTAAATAAGAAGTTGTTTTCCTCAGAAACTAAACAATAAGTAATTTGCTAACTTGTCTCTGCATTTGAGGAACAGCTCGCAGGCATAGTGCTGGAAAGTCCTGTGATCCCTGTTTGAGGGAGGAGATAAAAATCAAGAGACACCAGGGCACAGAAAGGGGAAGCTTTTGGGATAGTACAGCTGTGAGGGCAGGCAGCTTTGTTAAGTGCAAGCTGTGAGGACCTTCACGGAGACAAAGTGGTTTGAAATATTGGAGGAAAGTTAGCAGACGTCCTGCTTAAGTTGAGATAGATTGGGAACTCCCTTGGACTTTGTGGGAGTGCCTTGTGTACTGCAGCGGTTCAAGAAGAAAACTCACCTTCTCGAGAGCAACTAGGGATGGGCAATAAATGCTGGCCGTGCCAGTGATGCCCACATCCTGTGAATGGATAAATAAGATAACACACTGATGTAAGGAAGTGTGATGTGTTCGCTGTTTGCACTTTAAAGTTGTTCTGATTGAATCTGATTATATCTGTTGCATTTTATATTTACCTCACTATAATATAAATCAGATTAATGACTCCGATTCAGCCTCACCTCACCCGGTGCTAACTTAGTGCAGCATTGGAGAGATTGAAGAATTGCACCATGCAAAAGACACAAATAACCTGTCAAGGTTGGGAGGGGGGAGAACTTAATGTTAGACCCCTAAGTTACGCTATCGTACGAATGGATATGGAGCAGCAAGCGGGCAACTTCCACAAAATAGAATGCTAATTGTTCACAGTAGTGATCCTAGCATTTTACTTTTTCTTTTGGGTAGTAAGGGCAGACGGGGCCTCGGATTAACGTCTCATCCGAAAGACAGCACCTCCGACAGTGCAGCACTCCCTCAGTACTGCACTACGAGCGTCAGCCTGGATTATATGCTGAAGACTCTGTGAATGGGTCTTGAACCCTGAGTTGCTCACATAAATGACACAAGTATTTTACAAATCCCACTCAACAACAACAACTTGTATTTATGTAGCACCTTTACTGGAGTTTTATAAGCTAACGTTTGACACCAAGTTACGCAAGAAGAAATTACGGCAGATGAACAAAAGCTTGGTCAAAGAGGTAGGTTTTAAGGAGCGTCTAAAAGGAGGAAAGAGAGGTAGAGAGGTTTACGGAGGGAGTTCAAGAGCTTAGGGCCCAGGCAGCTGAAGGCACAGCCACCAATGGTTGAGTGATTATAATCAGGTATGCTCAAGAGGGCAGAATTAGAGGAGCACAGATATCTCGGCGGGGGGGATGGGTGGCTGGTTGTGAGGCTGAAGGAGATTACAGAGATGGGAAAGGTCAAGGCCATGGAGGGATTTGTATACAAGGATGAGAATTTTGAAATCGAGGCGTTGCTTAACCTGAAGCCAATGTAGGTCAGCGAGCACGGGGGTAATGGGTGAGCGGGACTTGGTGCGAGTTAGGACATGGGCAGCCGAGTTTTGGATCACCTCTAGTTTAGGTAGGGTAGAATGTGGGAGGCCAGCCAGGAGTGCGTTGGAGTAGTGAAGTCTAGAGGTAACAAAAGCATGGATGAGGGCTTCCGCAGCAGATGAGCTGAGATTTGAGCACTTAGTCCAGGATTTACACTCCAGTGCAGTACTGAGGGAATGCATCAAACGTCATCAATAGCAACAGATTTTTTTCCAAAGTTAGCTTTGGAAGTTTCTCCTCCCTCCCATCTCTCTCAGCCCTTTCCCCCCATTTCTGTATCACTCTGTGATTTTCTGTATCTCACTCTCTGCATTCTATGGCAATTACCACAGTTCATTTTCTACATCTTTTATAAATGTTATCATTTAATCCAAGATATTATGACATCAGTAAAAATAAAACAACAATCTTTAAGTGTTTATGTTCCAGCAGCTCTGGTGATGGAGTACCTGACACCCATTCAAAGGGCAGATGTTTGAACATCAGTCTTCGCTGTCATTCAGAATGACTTCCTTATTATTAAAAAAAGTACCAGGACTTTTCACCTTTTACTTCTTTTCCTGATTCCAGGCCAGAAAATTGTTTGAAATGAGCTGCGATCGAGCAAGATTCCATTTTGGCCAAAAATAAAATAACAACTGTGTAAGCGGATAGGCTTCGCATCTAATCAGGAAATCATTGAAAGAACAGCAAGCTCTATCACTAAGGTGTTGAACCCAATCAAAGAGTAGGAATCCAAAGGTGGTGGAGTCTGATGTGTGCTGAATGGTGTGAATCATGATGGACATTTACGACGAGGGGGTATTATATAAGAACATAAAAAATAGGAGCAGGAGTTGGCCATTCGGCTCCTCGAGCCTGCTCTGCCATTCAATAAGAATCTTCTACCTCAACTCCACTTTACCGCACTATCCCATATCCCATAGTCTCCAAAACTCTATCAATCTCAGTCTTGAATATATTCAACGACTGAGCCTCCACAGCTCTCTGGGGTAGAGAAGTCTAAAGATTCACAACCCTTCACAAAATATTGCCGAAAAACCAGGCGCAAGGTTGAGGAATTTCCAGCCCCATGCCTCTGTTGATAAAGCCATGGATCCTGTATCAACAGCGAGATTCAACACCGCCTCCAGTGTGCCAGCGCAGCCTTCTAAGATCAGGCTCTAAAATCTGGCACCAAGCTTATGGTCTACGGGGCTTTAGTGATACCCACCCTCCTAAATGGCTGAGGCGTGGACCATATACAGTAGACACCTCAAATCGCTGGAGAAATACCACCACTGACGTCTCTGCAAATCACCTGGGAGGACAGACGCACCAACATCGGTGTTCTTGATCGGGCCAACATCGAAGTATTGACCACATTTGACCAGCTCCATTGCGCGGACCACATTATTCACATGCCCGACACAAGACTCTCAGAGCAAGCGCTCTACTCGGAACTCCTACACGACAAGCGATCCCCAGGTGGGCAGATGAAACGTTTCAAGGACATCCTCAAAGCCACCTTGATTAAGTGCAACATCCCCACTGACACCTGGGAGTCCCTGGCCAAAGACCGCCCTAGGTGGAGGAAGAGCATCCGGGAGGTTGCTGAGCTCCTCGAGTCTCATCACTGAAAGCATGTAGAAAATAAGCGCAGGCACGGAAGGAGCGGCAAACCAGACTCCCCACCCACCCTTTCCTCCAACCACTGTCTGTCCCACCTGTGACAGAGACTGTAATTCCCGTATTGGGCTGTACAGTCACCTGAGAACTCATTGTTGGAGTGGAAGCAAGTCTTCCTCGATTTTGAGGGACTGCCGATGATGATTTTTTTTTAGCAGCCTTCTCAACCTATCCTGCTGCCAAGATTTGCATAAACCCCCAGGTCTCTTCCTGTTCCAGCGCCCACTATATATATCCTCCTGAAGTGTGTTACTAGCCTCCTTGCTGTAGAAACCTAAGGTGCTTTACAGTGGGGGTAAAAAACAGACACTAAGTCACTTTGGGAGAAGTGATCGAAAGCATGTTGGAAGAGATAGATTTTAAGAAGGCTTTTAAAGACGGATAGATGTAGACGGGGGTGGGGGGGCGGGGCGGTAGTTCCAGAGAGAAAGGGAGCTTCCATTTAATTTTTTGTTTGACTCTAACTTTGAGAGTAATTATCAGGTGTCATCTGGTTAAAACCTAAACTCAGAAGACTTATCTATAAGTAACTGTTGCCAGGCAACTCAGTAGAACATTTTGATGTAGCCAAGTGCATAATTTTGTAAGAGGCAGAAAAACTAATTGGACCAGTGCTGCCCCTCTCCTAGTAGATCAATCGAGCACCACAAATCGAAGAGGGTTGCTATCTTCCAGTTTCAAACTGAACAAGCCAGTTGACCAAAAGTCTGTTGACACAATTTTGTGCAGTGTAACGGACAGGCAATAGTGAAGAGTACAACCTGTTTTCAAATGCAGCACATAATCTTCTCACTGTTGGAAATTCATGTGGCATGTACACCAACATTTCCGACACACACCCCCAGCGAGGAAGGCACCCTCCCTGCCCTTGATGCAAAGTCGAAAAGTGTCCCCTAACATTAGTAGACTGACATTTTGATGGCCTTGAATTCGCGGCCCCTACAGGCGCATATGAGGTGCGCACCTCTGTAAGGCCCCTGCAAGTTCCGGATTTAATCATGTGATGTGCACGCGCCTAAACCCGGAACTTGCGATCTGTCAAGAATACTCTTGACAGCTCGCACGCGTCCAGAAGTAAAGGGCCTCCGTGGGTGGAGAGTCGGGCTATTTGCCCAACTTCTGCCCAGCGAATGCCCGTGAAATTCTTACGACAGATAAAAGCAGGCATAAGGCCTGCTTCTATCAGCGTATGACTTTTAAAGGACAGAAAAATAAATTTAAAAAAAATAATTTTAACAAAAATCCTGTTTATTTTTAGAACCTTTAAAATCAGTAAATTTATTTTTCAAAAAATTACATTTTTGTTTTAAATAATTAATTAAATTCCATTTTGATTCATTTTAAATATGTGATGCTTTGTTTTAATTTATTTTAAGTGTTTGTTGTTTTGGGGGGTATTTCCATTCATACGCATGGTGATTCTGTACGTGCGGAACTCAGCACAAGTATCAATGTGAATCCCCCTACTTTGATTGGTTGGGCCGGCCCACGTGGTTACAGGGACGAGTGCGAAGTGCCTACGTCCCTGGAATATGTGGGCCTCTACGCAAGTGTCCGAACCTCTGGGACCACCAGCTAAGTTCGTAGATATTTTTGCGGCCAGAGGCATCCGCCCCACAGGAAGCCTCCGACCGCAATTTCTGGGCCAATTGTGTTTGTATGATGTTCCTCTCTCTCTACTTTGTTGGCTAAATACCAAGCCCTTTCTTTGAGTTGAAATTTCTAGTCTTACAGAGTAGCTATATCAATATCTATCGTTAAGCTGTCCTTTGAGGAATAACAACATTAACAAATTCATGGAATATGAATCTTGCTGCATTACTTTTCCAAGTTGTGAATGTATTTGTAACATGTCAAATTTTCCAGCTCAGTTTCAAGATGACAATTAATTATAAGTAGCGTTCTAGACCCCTGAAACATACTTCAAACTATGTTGTGTGCTGATGACAGCTCTGCAGACTAGATTAAGTGTTCCCAGCAGGGAGCTTTACTTGGCAGGGTCACAGGTCAGAGATAGACACTTGTACCACTAATCCTCCTTTCTGCATAGCCATGGAGTGCGCATCGCTGAATAAGCGGTCGTATTTCTCAGTATTTTGTACTTTGTAGCTTTGGATTGATCTGTGACGTTTTATTCTGTCGAGTTGCACTACATTGAAGCTTTTGGTGGAATTGCTCGAGTTTATCAGATCGGTTGCATGTAGGTCTGGATTGGTGAAGGTTAAATCATTTGAATGTTGTAATTACTGTTGGCTGTTGATATTTCTCACTGAGATTCTGGCCTTCAATTTCCTTGGACTATCTGCTACTGCGCTGTCGTAACTTCACCGGAACGACGGCGAAAACCTCGCTTGCGCGCGTAAGTGGGGAGTTCCGCGGCAAAGCTATGACAGCGCAACGTCCGAAAGTCCAAAGGAAATTCAAGGGCCAGAGTTTTGAACAGGTACGGTCCCTGTCTCGTTTATTGCTGTCTCATAGTTTTGAATCTAAATGCAGTTGTGAATTTTATTCTGATTGCTTGCAACAACAATCGTGTTTAAAAAGTGATGGTAGCTAGTGAGCTGCCGCAGGGATCAGTGCTGGGACCCCAACTATTTACAATCTATATTAACAACTTGAAAGAAGGGACTGAGTGTAACGTAGCCAAGTTTGTTGATGATACAAAGATGGGAGGAAAAGCAATGTGTTTGGAGGACACACAAAATCTGCAAAAGGACATAGACAAGCTAAGTGAATGGGCAAAAATTTGGCAGATGGAGTATTAGATTGGATAGTGTGAGGTCATGCACTTTGGCAGAAAAAAATCAAAGAGCAAGTTATTATTTAAATGGAGAAAGATTGCAAAGTGCCGCAGTACAGCGGGACCTGGGTGTGCTTGTGCATGAAACACAAAAGGATAGTATGCAGGTACAGCAAGTGATCAAGAAGGCCAATGGTATCTTGGCCTTTATTGCAAAGGGGATGGAGTATAAAAGCAGGGAAGTCTTGCTACAACTATATAAGGTATTGGTGAGGCCACACCTGGAATACTGCAGTTTTGGTTTCCATATTTACAAAAAGGATATACTTGCTTTGGAGACAGTTCAGAGGAGGTTCACTAGGTTGATTCCGGGGATGAGGCAGTTGACTTATGAGGAAAGGTTGAGTAGATTGGGCCTCTTCTCATTGGAATTTAGAAGAATGAGAGGTGATCTTATTGAAACGTATAAGGTTATGAGGAGGCTTGGCAAGGTGGATGCAGAGAGGATGTTTCCACTGATGGGAGAGACTAGAACTAGAGGGCATGATCTTCGAATAAGGGGCCATCCATTTAAAACAGAGATGAGGAGAATGTCTTCTCTCAGAGGGTTGTAAATCTGTGGAATTCGCTACCTCAGAGAGCTGTGGAAGCCGGGACATTGAATAAATTTAAGACAAAAATAAACAGTTTCTTAAACGATAAGGGGTTATGGGGAGTGGGCGGGGAAGTGGAGCTGAGTCCATGATCAGATCAGCCATGATCTTATTGAATGGCGGAGCAGACACAAGGGGCCATATGTCCTTCTCCTGTTCCTATTTCTTATGTTCTTATGTAACATTTCTTTGCTGGTCCTCTATAAAAACATGTCGGATGATGAATGGATTCAAAATGCAGATTGTGTGGCGGTTTCTTCAAGTGGGCGCTGGTGATGAAGTTACTCACCCACTGCCCTGGACTGGTGATTTTCCGATATGTAATTTTTAAGGTTTAAGCCCAAGCCCACTAGGAGCTGGGCTGTCCAAACTCAGCTCACGTACAACTTTTACAGCAGCAGACTGTCATCCCATTGCTCTGGCTGGGGTCAGATCTTGGGTTCCATAAGTAAAGGGCAACAACTCCAATCCACCAATTTAGTGCAATTAGCAGTAGGCTAACCCAATAAGAAGGAAAAGGTAGAAAGACTTGCATTTATATAGCACCTTTCACGACCACCGGACGTCCCAAAGCAATTTACAGTCAATTAAGTACTTTTTTGGAGTAATGTGGGAAACGCGGCAGCCAATTTGCTCACAGCAAGCTCCCACAAACAGCAATGTGATAATGACCAGAGAATCTGTTTTAGTTATGTTGATTGAGGGATCAATATTGGCTAGGGAACCAGCAATAACTCCCCTGCTCTTCTTCGAAATAGTGCCATAGGATCTTTTACTTCCACCTGAGAGGGCAGACGGGACCTCGGTTTAACTTCTCATCCGAATGACAGCACCTCCGACAGTGCAGCACTGCACTGGAGTGTCAACCTAGATTATTGTGCTGCAAGTCTCTGGGGTGGGCCTTGAACCCACAACCTCCTGACTCAGAGGCAAGGGTGCTAACCACTGAGCCACACTCAGAGGGAATAAAATGGAGCAGATATCTGATGAACCCCATGCAGACTAAGACAGTTCCTTCAACTATTGGACAGGGAGGCTGGGGCTTACTGTTGGTCTGTGATAGGTCAATTTTGCTGTCAATCACAAACAAAAGTTATGATGCTCTAAAGAAAAAAAAAACTTTTTGATTAGAAAAAGAAAACAAACTTTCTCCCAGAACCAATTCTTTGGTTCTTTAATACAGGGGATAAAAAAATCTCTCGGAACAGCTGCCTTTATTCACCAGATCCTCAGTGCTATTAAACAGGTCATCTCTGACTTACCTCGTGCTCCAGCGGTTTAATTTAAAGATTTTGTACCCTGTCTCTAATCCCCACCCCACAACTCCCAGCCACTGTGTTGCATCCCTGTTCCTGCAGTCTTGCACTCCGCAGTCCCCTGCTATGCCCCTCTTCCTGGCTTCGATTGAGGCCGTGTTAAATGTCTCAACTGCACTCCAGACTACTCGGGAACAACACAACATGAGATTCACTAATCATTTTCACGGCAGGCCTGATTCTACTATCAGAAGCTAGTTCTTCCAAACTAGTTGAATAACGTGCTCGTTACTAAACCAGTTTGAAAAAAACTTCTGCAATCGTTTGCATACGAACATACGAAAATCACAGACAGGAAAAGACCTCTGGTCCATCCAGACAGTCCCACACAGTGGGTGATGTCTTGTACACCCTACCCCACCCCAATCCTGGGAGAGGCAAAAAGGGGCATGTAAAAAAAAACAGGACCAATTAGGGAGGAGAGAATGAAATTCCTCTTCGAGCCCCTTAGGCAACCATCACGAATCCAAGAAATCACACTGGCCCCGACTTACGTTATGGGATGCCTAAACCGAGAAGATATTCTATGCCAATGAATTATCTGGAATTGTGGAGAGTACACCTCGGCATCAAAGGACAGCAGCTGAAAACCATAGGCTTTATGCAGTCATAGCCTACGAGTAACATGCTTTATTTCTACCAATTTACAGGAAAGCTGTGCTCGGGTTCTGCTGTTCCGTGGAGCCCACAAGGAAGTGAAGAATCACAACAGCCAGACTCCCTTTCAGGTAAGCACATTTTTTTTCCTCTTCTTTACATTCGTCCAGCAGGGGAACTTCAGTAAGTGACGCACACAGTCCCAGGCTGTGGGCCAAATGTTCCTCCCAGGTTAGTTTATTTGAGGGTGGGAGGTGTGATGAAGTGCTGTTATGTGAGAGAAGTGCAGCGGATGGCTGATTGGGGGAGGGGGAAGGGTTCCCCTTCTGTTAGATACACTCCTAATATTAGAAACACATCGTCCAGACAGCTGATTGCTTTGTTGTGGGTCTACATTGCCATCAATTAATCACCTGTCTGATTAAAAGTGTCGATAAGATCAACATAAAACCCCAGTGTTGGTGTACTATGTTTGCTTGATTATTTTTCCCCAAAATGCAAACTTTGAAATTTGTTTGAAAGAAAGTAACTGGAAACGTAAAATTTTGGATAGAATTTATTCCTAGCACTGTCCGTGTGTCTCTGGGACATTTGATCTGCACTTCTGGTCACATCTGAATCAGAAGGGTTAAAGTCTCACTTCAGGACTTGAGTGTGTAAATTAAAATGCAGGGTGATAATCTCTGGATTGTTACCTGAGCCATATGCAAATGGGCATAGGGACAAGCAGATCAGAGAGTTGAATGCGTGGCTCAGAGAGTGGTGTGGGAGGAAGGGGTTTCGATTCATGGGCCACTGGCACCTGTGCTGGGGAAAGAGGGAGCCGTTCCACTTAAACCGGGCTGGGACCAGCGGCCTGGCGAATTGAATAACTAGAGCTGTAGATAGGGCTTTGAACTAAAATGGGCAGGGGGAGGGTCAAGTGAGGGGAACTTTAGAAACCGAATGAGAAAAGTCAAGCTATGGAGCAGTGTCGTGATTTGGATAAAGATAAACTAGAGTGTGACAGGAAAGGACAGAGTTTAAAGGTAATCATGCATCAGCAAAAAAGATGAAAGCAGGGAATCATGGTAAAAGTTTAAACTCAAAGGCTCTTTACCTGAATGCACGAAGCATTAGTAACAAGGTAGACGAATTAGTGGCACAAATAGTGATAAATGAGTATGATCAAATAGTCATTACAGAGATATGGTTGCAAGGTGACCAGGGTTGGGAACTAAATACTCAAGGGTACTTGATTTATCGAAAAGACAGGCAGACAGGAACAGGAGGTGGTGGTAGTGGCGGTGGGGTCGTGGCAGGGTGGCCCTGATCATTTAAGGATGACAATAAGTACAGTAGTGAGAAAGGATCTTGGCTCATAAGATCAGGAAATTGAATCAGTATGGGTGGAGATAAGAAATAAAAAGGGACAGAAAACAGCGGAGGGAGTAGTTTATCACACCCCTAACAGTAACTGTCATTTGACAGAATTAATCAAGAAATAATAGGAGCTTGTAACAAAGATAATACAATATTCATGGGAGACTTTAATCTGGATATAGACTGGGCAAATCAAATTGGCAAGGGTAGTTTGGAGTTCATGGAATGTATTTAGGACAGTTTCCGAGACCAATACGTCATGGAACCAACCAGAGAACAGGTTATTTTAGATCATGTTTGGTGTAATTAGACAGGGTTAATTAGTAATTTTAGAGTAAAGGATCCTCAAGGAAAGAGTGATCATAATATAATAGAATTTTACATTGAGCTGGAAAGTGACATTCTTAAATCCAACACTAGAGTTTTAAACTTAAACAAAGCCAATTACGTAGTTATGAGGGACAAGTTGGCTAAGGTAGATTGGGAAATTAGATTAAAAAGTATGACAGTAGATAAGCAATGGCAATCATTTAAAGAAATATTCCAAAATTCTCAACGAATATACTTTCCATTGAGAAATAAAAACTCCACGGGAAAAGTGATCCATTCGTGGCTAACGAAAGAAGTTATAGATAGTTAAAGATTAGATTAAAAGATTAAAGTTGCAAAAATAATAAAAAGCCTGAGAATTAGGAGAGCTTTAGAAAGTAGCAAAAGATGACCAAAAAATTGATTAGGAAGAAAATAGAATATGAGAGTAAATTAGCAAGAAGATAGAAACAGATTGTAAGAGCTTATACAGGTATGTAAAAAAGAAAGAGAGTAGCCAAAGTAAGCATTGGTTCCTTAGAGGATGAGACGGGAGAGATTATATTGGGGAACGAGGAAAGGGCAGAGGCTTTAAACAAATATTTTGTATCTGTTTGCACAGTAGAAGACACAAACAGTATACCAAAAAGTAATTAATATCAGTAGAGAAAAAGTACTTGAGAAATTAATGGGACTAAAAGCCAACAAATCCCCTGGACCTGATGGTCTACATCCTACCTTTCGAAAAAAGGTGGCTGGTGAGCTAGTGGATGCATTGGTTGTGACCGTCCAAAATTCCCCAAATTCAGGAAAGGTCCCAGCGGATTGGAAAGTAGCAAATGTAACCCCGCTATTCAAGAAAGGAGAGAGAGAGAAAACCAAGAACTACAGGTCAGTTAGCCTGACATCAGTCATCGAGAAAATGCTGGAATCCATTATTAAGGAAGTGGTAACAAGATACTTCGAAAATCAAAACATAATTATGCAAAGTCAACATGGTTTTATGAAAGGTAGATCGTGTTTGACAAATTTATTAAGAGTTTTTTGAGGATGTAACAAGCAGAACATAACATACATAAGAACATAAGAAATAGGAGCAGGAGTAGGCCATTTGGCTATTCAATAAGATCATGGCTGATCTGACCTTGGCCTCAGCTCCACTTTCCTGCCCATTCCCCATAACCCTTCACTCCCCCATTGTTCAAAAATCTGCCGATCTCAATCTTAAATATATTCAATGACCCAGCCTCCACAGCTCTCTGGGGTAGTGAATTCCAAAGATTCACGACCCTCTGAGAAAATAAATTCCACCTCATATCTGTTTTAAATGGGCGAACCCTTATTTTGAAACTATGCCCCCTAGTTTTAGATTCCCCCATGAGGGGAAACATCCTCTCTGCATCTACCCAGTCAACTGTACAGTTGTAGCAGGAATTCCCTACTTTCAGTCTGCTGGCTCTGTTGTGATTTTCTCCTGTTGTTGCTCTGTGACCTGTCTTCTCATCCCATCTCATCTTCGTCTTCCAAGTCTTGCTTCCAGAGCCTATCAAGAGGGGTTGGCATGACCCCTGGAAAGTATATCTGTATTCACAAAGCAGATGGAATGTGCCTGTGTCGTGGTCTAATAAACATTGTGAAAAAAGGTCTAGGCCAACGATGGGAGCTCTGGAGGAGGAGGAAAATGCAACGGGCCATGGCTGATTAGTGATGGGAAGGCCAATAGGAATAACGAAGATTTCTGAGGCAAGATGAAAATAGGTAACTGGACAGGATTAGGGTAGAGCAGAAAATGAACAATTCTTCATCCATGCTCCCTAAAATGGCAAATAGGATGAGAATTAAATGATGGAGACTTAAGGGAAATGCAAAAAATATCAGTGCCCAAAAGCTTCATCAAATTCCTTTATTTTGGAGTGCCAATCTTTGTGCAGTGTGAAGTTTGAACTTTCTAATTGGTTGTTTTAGAGTGAATGTGAAATTTGAGCCAATAAACGTGCTTGACATAAAATTTGAACCTATGAAGATGTATTAAGTGCTTTTTGTCTGCTTTTTAATCATAGAATTGTAGAATGATACAGCACAGAATGAGACCATTCATAAGAATATAGGAACAAAAGAAATAGGAACAGGAGTAGGCCATAGGGCCCCTTGAGCCTGCTCCGCCATTCAGTAAGAGCATGGCTGATCTAATCTTGGCCTCAACTCCACTTCCCTGCCCGCTCCCCATAATGCTTTACTCACTTATTGCTCAAAAGTCTGTCTATGTCCACCTTAAATTTATTCAATGATCTAGCCTCCACAGCTCTCTGGGGCAGAGAATTCCACAGATTTACAACCCTCTTCGAGAAGAAATTCCTCCTCGTTTCAGTTTTAAATGGGCTGGCTCTTTAAAAATGCTATCCAATTAGTCTCACGCCCCTGCTCCAATTCAGTGTGTAAATATACATCAGTATTATATCAGCGCGAGGGTGTACACCAGTATTATATCAGTGCGAGAGTGTACACCAGTATTATATCACTTAATACATCTTCATACACCAGTATTATATCAGTGCGAGAGTATACACCTGTATTTTATCAGTGATGTGCACGACCATCAAGCCATGAACAGGATATGTGGCTTCAAGTCACCCTCTCGTAGCAGATATTTTCCCTTCCTCTTCCCTATTTCAGTTGTAGCAGTCAGTAAGTGGAGGAGAGCAAAAAATGCCACATTGCAATGTGTTCCGCATAAACATTTCACAGAGTAATGGGCGCCAGGATTAAGAGGTTCCGATGAGGCCATAAAACACAAGGGCTAAGCTGGCATGATTTACAGGTATTACATGTGTCTCCACAGAAGGTTACAGCATTTCCGCTCACTCCATAGCTTCTGTCATTTCAGGTTACATTGCATGGGGGTTTTATATATATATATTTATCATTTTTTTAAATTGAAGATGTTTTTTGTGGCGTGTTCCTCGGTATTGAACCTGGAGAACTGCAAGACCAATGCCAATTCCAGGTATACTGAAGTCAATCCAGTTATTTTTGACCACACAATTCTTAAGCTTCACACCACTTGACATTCTGCATCGATGAATAGGTTAGTTCTGTTCTTGGATTGTAGAAATACGCAGAGTAATGATTGTATACTGCAACAGGAATACTGCTGTTTATCACTCAGTGTTAAAAGGGAACTGCATTCAGTGTTTGGAGCCTAAAGGAATGAAATAGTTTTCAGTGGAATGCCACTATATCATTACATACTGAAGAATTGACACAATTTATTAGGACCAGCAATTTTAACGCACAACCTGCAAGATCAAGGGATGACTACAAAGCGGTAATATCTCCCACTCCACATCTGGAAATTAAAAGGTTATTTGATGCATATCTGTACAGTTTGTAAATTGGATTCCCTTTATGACATAACACAAATATTGCCACACAATAAATTCCCCTCATAGCATCATAAACTGAAAAATTTGGGTTCTTACAAAATTCTATTAAGTTTTTCCTCTCCCTCAAAGTCCACAGCAACAGTTTATGGACTCTCTGACACTAGGCACTCTCTGGTACAGGTTGAACCTCCCTTATCTGGAACCCTCGGGACCTGGCCTGTTCTGGATAAGGGATCTTTCCGGATGAGTGGTGGGCACGTTAAATTGGATGGTACAGGTACTGAGCAAGGGGATATCTGGGCTGGGAGTGTGGCAGAGAGATCAGGGGGGCGGCGGTGGATGCGGGAGTCGGCAGCGAGGAAGGACTTCAATTTGTTCATGTCGGAGTTCTGCGCATGCGCCGTTCAGTGGCCAGGAATGGTTCTGGATGAGGGGTGGTTCCGGATCAGGGAGTTCTGGATAAGGGAGGTTCAACCTGTACTATAATCAGGTAGTCATTGTTCACTCGTGAGCCTGCACAGTGAAGGCTGACACTGGCCGAACTCATTCTTCAGCCAATGTCGACACTTCCAGCAAGGTCCTCTGGTTTGCGATCAGGAGCAGGAAGCCCATGTGATTTTTACCTCCTTCACCCAAGGGCATGGAGATCAGGTCACTCAGCAGACCAGGGAATCAATCGTGGGCCTTTCGTGGTCAGTGCCGCCTGGCACCCACTGAGCTCTTCAGGCACGCCTCTATAGTAAGCTCTCACAGAATCGGACTTTAATTCACTTCCTTCCCAACAAAGTGACTTCTGCATTGGGACTCCAAGTTGCTGAGCTATCACAGCCCATTTGTTTGACACCATACCACAAGCAAACTATTATCAAACATCAACATCTATCAACGCGTGTGTGTGTGTTTGTGTGTGTGATCTGTGGCCTTGAAGGGACACGGCTCCCCTTTGACAGTACAACACTCGTCGCCATATAACACCCATGGCCTGAATGTGAACAGCACCACGGGACATCCGCTAGTTTATGCAAAGAATGTTTTGGAGCAATTGGATTCCGCTTTTGCTGCTGCCTTCATTACCACGCAGAAATATTTTGTTCACAATGCATCTGACTTCTCTCAGGTTCGTTATGAAAAAAAACACTGGCAGAAGCACAAACACGATGGGCCAAATGGCCGCCTCCTGTGCTATGCATTTCTCTGATTCTATTTACACAACAATGAAAATGTAGCTGAAACCCTTATTTTATTCTGTCACAGTTCCCAGTGACCATACTGCTGATGAATTGTTTCCAGATTTTTCCCCTCCAAAACCAAAACTACAGTGAGACTGCCTCGTGAGGGAAGATGGTGCAGCATTGTATGGACTGCCTGCAATCAATAGTTTCTAAATGTGACAATAGAAACGGGCTCCTGTTTCCTGCACCATTGTATTTACTGTGAGCCATTGACAAAAGCAATAATACTGCTGGCCCGAGTCCTGTTTATTCAGTTCCCTGGTGCAGAAACCTGAGGAAGTGTTTGTGTAATATGATCCTGGATTGGAAGATCTGGATAGAAATACAAAATATTTAATCAGTCGGTGGAGGGAACAGAGAGAATATTTTGCACGGCATAAAGTATGTACAATCACTTCTTGTTTGCAGTTACCCAGTTTGAGATTGCTTTACAGTCTCCTTGTGCTGAGTCACCTTGTGAAGCGTGGTGGCATACCTCTTCAGGGAGCAGCGCGAGCTGGTGCAGGAGGGCAAGTGAAGAGAGACGTCATCAAGGACCAGGTCGGTGATTGGAGCATGGGCAGATACAACAGTGCTCACTAGGTCCATGCAGCAGAGCAGGCCTCCAGTCGGTGTGGATAACCCTTGCCACTGGACCAAGACCTAGCTCTGTCAAGCCCATGTGGTGGCTGATGTGCAACGGTCACCACTCGTTAAAAAAATCCACGCACAGGCATCTTCCACCCTTCAGGATGTAATTCAGGACCTGAAATATTAGGTCCTTCACCTGTAAACGCATCTTTTTTTGGCGTGGAAGCAAGTCATCCTCGTTTCGAGGGACTGCCTATGGTGATGATGATTATATAAGTGTGAGTGTGTACACCAGTATTATCAGTGTGAGTGTGTACACCAGTACTATATCAGTGTGAGTATGTACACCAGTATTATATCAGTGTGAATGTGTACACCAGTATTATATCAGTGTGTGTGTGTGCACCAGTATTATATCAGTGTGTGTGTGTACAACAGTACTATATCAGTGTGTGTACACCAGTACTATATCAGTGTGAGTGTGTACACCAGTATTATATCAGTGTGTGTATGTACACCAGTATTATATCAGTGTGTGTGTGTACACCAGTATTATATCAGTGTGTGTGTGTACACCAGTATTATATCAGTGTGTGTGTGTACACCAGTACTATATCAGTGTGTGTGTGTACACCAGTACTATATCAGTGTGTGTGTACACCAGTATTATATCAGTGTGAATGTGTACACCAGTATTATATCAGTGTGTGTGTGTACGCCAGTATTATCAGTGTGAGTGTGTACACCAGTACTATATCAGTGTGAGTGTGTACACCAGTATTATATCAGTGTGTGTATGTACACCAGTATTATATCAGTGTGTGTGTGTACACCAGTATTATATCAGTGTGTGTGTGTACACCAGTATTATATCAGTGTGTGTACACCAGTACTATATCAGTGTGTGTACACCAGTATTATATCAGTGTGTGTGTGTACACCAGTATTATATCAGTGTGAGTGTGTACACCAGTACTATATCAGTGTGTGTGTGTACGCCAGTATTATATCAGTGTGTGTGTGTACGCCAGTATTATCAGTGTGAGTGTGTACACCAGTATTATATCAGTGTGAGTGTGTACACCAGTATTATATCAGTGTGAGTATGTACACCAGTATTATATCAGTGTGTGTGTGTACGCCAGTATTATCAGTGTGAGTGTGTACACCAGTATTATATCAGTGTGAGTGTGTACACCAGTATTATCAGTGTGAGTGTGTACACCAGTATTATCAGTGTGAGTTTGTACACCAGTATTATATCAGTGTGAGAGTGTACACCAGTATTATATCAGTGTGAGTGTGTACACCAGTATTATCAGTGTGAGTGTGTACACCAGTATTATCAGTGTGAGTGTGTACACCAGTATTATCAGTGTGAGAGTGTACACCAGTATTATATCAGTGTGAGTGTGTACACCAGTATTATCAGTGTGAGTGTGTACACCAGTATTATATCCGTGTGAGTGTGTACACTAGTATTATATCCATGTGAGCGTGTACACCAGTATTATATCAGTGTGAGTGTGTACACCAGTATTATATCCGTGTGAGTGTGTACACCAGTATTATATCAGTGTGAGTGCGTACACCAGTATTATATCAGTGTGAGAGTGTACACCAGTATTATATCCGTGTGAGTGTGTACACCAGTATTATATCCGTGTGAGTGTGTACACCAGTATTATATCCGTGTGAGTGTGTACACTAGTATTATATCCGTGTGAATGTGTACACCAGTATTATATCCGTGTGAGCGTGTACACTAGTATTATATCCGTGTGAGTGTGTACACCAGTATTATATCCGTGTGAGTGTGTACACTAGTATTATATCCGTGTGAGTGTGTACACCAGTATTATATCCGTGTGGGTGTGTACACCAGTATTATATCAGTGTGAGAGTGTACACCAGTATTATATCCGTGTGAGTGTGTACACCAGTATTATATCCGTGTGAGTGTGTACACCAGTATTATATCCATGTGAGTGTGTACACCAGTATTATATCAGTGTGAGAGTGTACACCAGTATTATATCAGTGTGAGAGTGTACACCAGTATTATATCAGTGCGAGAGTGTACACCTGCTGTATATCACTGTGAAAAGTAATGTAAAACTTCCCTTCTGTTTAAAAAAAAATGAAGCAATTTAATTTTACACTTGAATGTGAGTATCAGCGGCAGCTGCAGTGGGCCACAGGTGAAACCACGAATCCTAAACGAACACAATACCTGTATCGAGAAAAATAAATGATTTACATTTGTAGAGTATCTTTTGTATCCTTAGGACATTTCATAGCACTTCACAGCAGATTAATTATTTCTGTAGTGCAGTCACTGTTGTAATGCAGGCAACTGCAGCAAATAATTTGCGCGCAGCAAACTCCCATAAACAGCAATGAGATAAATGACCAGATAATCTGTTTAGTGGTGTTGGTTCAGTGGTGAATGAGTTGCCCAAGGTTGCTGCCCAATCCATTTAAATTGAACAGCAACTGTTGTAAGCAATTGAACACAGAATTTTATTTAGAGCGCAACTCGTGCAGCAAGTAGCAGCTGCTTATTGTCTTTTGCTGCTGATTGATTATAGACAGTTAGTATGAACAGTACAATGGAAGTGTTCTTTGCCATTAAAAAGCAATTGAAAATTCAGAGATAACAAGCCCTCAAATAGCACCCTGGGATACCAGCTTACAAATGCTCGATGCATCCACCTCCAGCCCAACAACAACTTGCATTTTTATGTGCATTTTAAAGTAGTAAAACGCCCCAAGGCGCTTCACAGGAGTGTTATCGGATAAAATTTGCCATATAAGCAGATATTAGGACAGGTGACCTAAAGCTTGGTCAAAGAGGTAGGTTTTAAGGAGGACAGAGAAGGTAGAGAGGCAAGGAGGTTTAGGGAGGGAATTATAGAGCTTGGGGCCTAGGCGGCTGAAGGCACAGCCACCAATGGTGGGGGCGATGGAAATCGGGGATATGCAAGAGACCAGAGTTCTAGGAGTGCAGAGAGCTTTGATATTTAAGGAGATGCGCCAACCCATTTAGTTAAAATAATCGTTTACATTAAGTGTCGAATATGTTTGTAAGTCGATGACTCAACCTGCACAATATCAGGCCTAATGTTTTTAATAAAGTCCAGTTCATCTGCTGGATGTGCAAACAATGAATTTTATGCATGGCACTAACTTCAATATAGCAATTACATTTCTGATAAATGGAATTTCTAGTTACTAAAACAGCAAGTTGACAGCACTGCTTCATTTCATCTTTAACAAGCTCCCTGCTGGAGTGGAGTTAATCTACAGGACAAGTGGGAAATTGTTCAACCTCTGACATCTCCAGGCCAGATCCAAGGTTGTTCCAACCTCTGACATTGAATTACTATCTGGAGATGATGCTTGCGTTTGTGCACACTCGGAGTCCGAATTCCAAACCATTGTTAACACCTTCATTGAAGCGTACGAGAGTCTGAGCCTTACATTAAACATCAGTAAGGCAAAGGTTCTCTACCAACCTGCCCCCGTGACACAGTACTGCTCCCCAATTATCAAGATCAATGATGAGACCATGGACAATGTCGAACACTTCCCAGCAAGGACAGACATCAATGACGAAGTGCAACACTGCCTTTAGTGTGCCAGGATCTTGCGGAGACATCGTTGATGATATATCTCCAGCGACTTGAGGTGTCTTCTGTACATCGTCCATCCTCTGATCCATAAGGAGGGTGGGTATTACTACAGCCCTGTAGACCATGAGCTTGGTGGTAGATTTGAGGGCCTGGTCTTTGAACACTCTTTTCCTCAGGCGGCCGAAGGCTGCACTGGCGCACTGGAGGCAGTGTTGAATCTCCGCATCAATTTCTGCCTTCGTTGATAAGAGGCTCCCAAGGTTTGGGAATTGGTCCACGTTGTCGAAGGCCGAGTCGTGAATCTTGATGACTGGGGAAAATGCTGTGCGGCGAGGACAGGCTTTGTCTTACGGATGTTAAGCGTAAGGCCCATGCGTTCTTATGCCTCGGTGAATACATCGACAATATCTTGGAGTTCAGCCTCAAATCCCGTGGGAGGACAGGTGCACCAACATCAGTGTCCTTGCCCAGACTAACATCCCCAGTATTGAAGCACTGACCACACTCGATCAGCTTCGCTGGGCAGGCCACATAGTTCGCATGCCAGACACGAGACTCCCTAAGCAATTGCTCTATGCGGAGCTCCTTCACGACAAACGAGCCAAAGTTGGGCAGCGGAAACGTTACAAGGACACTCTCAAAGCCTCCCTGGTGAAGTGCGACATCACCACTGACACCTGGGAGTCCCTGGCCAAAGACCGTCCTAGGTGGAGAAAGTGCATCCGGGAGGGCGTTGAGCTCTTCGAATCTCAACGCCACGAGTGTGAAGAGGTCAGGTGCAGGCAGCGGAAGGAGCGTGTGGTAAATCAGCCCTCCCCCCCCCCCCCCCCCACCCCCCATCCCCCAACGAATGTCTCTCCCACCTGTGAAAGGGTCTGTGGCTCCTGTATTGGACTGTTCAGCCACCAAATAACTTACTTTAGGAGTGGAAGCGATTCCGAGGGACTGCCTATGATGATGATGATGATTAGTGTGCCCGTGCAGCCTTTGATCACCTGAGGAATATAGTATTGGAAGACCAGGATCTCAAATCCGGCACCAAGCTCATGGTCTACAGAGCACTAGTGATACCCACCCTCCTATATGCTTCAGAGACATGGACTATGTACAATAGGCACCTCAAAGCATTGGCGAAGTTCCACCACTGCTGCCTCCGCAAGATCCTGCAAATTCATTGGCAGGATAGGCGCACTAACATTAACGTTCTTTCTCAGGCCAACATCCCCAGCATTGAAGGATTGATCACGCTTGATCAGCTTCAATGGGCGGGCCACATTGTCCGCATGCCCGATACTAGACTCTCGAAACAAGCACTCCACTCCGAGCTCCGTCATGGCCAGCAAGTCCCAGGAGGGCAAAGAAAATGCTTCAAGAACATCCTCCAAGCCTCCTTGAAAAAATGTAACATCCCCACCAACTCTTGGGAATCCCTGGCCCAAGACCGCTCAAAGTGGAGGAGAAAAATCCGAGAAGGAGCCGAACACTTTGAGTCTCTTCGCCGGGAGCACGCAGAAGCCAAGTACAAACAGCGGAAGGAGTGCACAACAAATCAAGCACCCCACCACCCATCCCTTCAACCACTGTCAGCCCCACCTGTGACAGAGACTGTAGATCTCACATTGGTCTCATCAGTCATCTTAGAACTCCTATTAGTGTGAAAGCGAGTCATCCTCGACTCCGGGGGGCTGCCTAAGAAGAAGAGACAGCATTTGGAAATCCAAATTGAATCAAATGTTGGTACCCTGCTGTTTTTGTTACATTGCCGAGTGTTGACTTCACCCACGTTTGAATCTGTGACTTTGAATCCTATTGGAGACCGACATCATTTCACACCTGTCGTAGAGGTGATTTGTGGATTCGAATTCTCTGTGCACCATCCCTGCTGAGAGAACTTGAAAGAGAATTTGTGCCCATGGATAGTGAGGCTAAATTAGTTACACCAACTCACTTGGCAGTCTGGTGAAGGGTGGCCAACCCTCCAGGATTGGCCTGGAATCTCCAGCAATGAAAGATTCATCTGCAGGATGCTGCCAAGAACAACCCAGGAGAAAGGTCATATGGACGTTCAAAAAAAAAAATTAATTGCGTGATATTTTTCATTTTCTTGAACATTTCTTAGTTATAAAAATATTGGAGATGGGATAAAAAGACTTTGACTGACAGTCCAGCATCATCCAATTGGGTAATGAAGTGTCTGTTTGCCTTTCCATTTGCACGGGAAGGCGGGGTGCCGTGAGAATGGACATATTGGGCAACCAGTAGCGGGAACGAGGGGTCAGGGTGGTTAAAGGCAGGAGGTCGTGTGGTAAAACCTCCAGTGGGTCAGTATTTATTCTTTTTCTTTTTCTGTTATTCACTCGATGTGGGCATTATTAACAAGGCCAGCATTTACTGTCCATCACTAATTGCCCTTGAGAAGGTGGTGGTGAGCCATCTTCTTGAACCGCTGCAGCCCGTGTGGTGAAGGTGTTCCCACAGGACTGTTAGGGAGGGAGTTCCAGGATTTTGACCCAGCGACAATGAAGGGACGGCCGATATATTTGCAAGTCAGGATGGTGTGTGACTTGTGGGGGAACTTAGAAGTGTTGGTGTCGCCATGCGCCTGCTGCCCTTGTCCTTCTAGCTGGTAGAGGTCATAGGTTTGGGAGGTGGTGGAGGGAGTGAATGTTGAAGGTGATGGATGGGGTGCCAATCAAGCAGGTTGCTTGGTCCTGGATGGTGTCGAACTTCTTGATTGTTGTTGGAGCTGCACTCATCCAGGCAAGTGAAGAGTATTCCATCACACACATGACTTGTGCCTTGTAGATGGTGGAAAGCCTTTGGGGAGTCAGGAGGTGAGTCACTGGCCATAAAATATCCAGCCTCTGACCTGCTCTTGTAGCCACACTATTTTTGTGGCTGGTCCAGTTAAGTTTCTGGTCAATGGTGACCCCCAGGATGTTGATGGTGAAGGTTTGGACAATTGTAATGCTGTTGAATATCAAAGGGCATTGGTTAGTCTCTTCTTGCTGGAGATGGTCATTGCCTGGCACTTGTGTGGTGCGAATATTACTTGCAAGACGAGTCCAAGGGAATGTGTCAGTATTTGCAGGGGATCTCCAGGATTGGACCATAATTTGCAGGTGATCCCTGAGAGTCAACGGTGTCAGGGCAGGTCGAATGTTGCCAACTTTGGTTAGGCGTATTCCTGGACGTTTCATCTTATGATCTCATCCCTCCCCGTCCCCACCCTCCCGCCATTGGGCAAGCGACATATCCGCCAATTGGAGAGCGAACAGACTTCAGTTCCCGATTGGATGATTCGTGACTTGTCACTCAAACATCTATTTCTCCCCCCATCACCAATAGTTTTTACAATAAATGAGCAAAAGTGTTCAAAGAAAATTGGAGAAATAGAACAAAAATGTTAGTGCCACTATGATTTTTCTCCCGGTTGTTGCTCGCAGCAGTGTCCTGGAGATTTATCTTTAATTCCTGGAGGGTTGCCAGCCCTAAGCTGGTCCCTCTGATGGAATTTTTGTAGGGATTCCTAGAAGTGTGTAAATATTTGCACAGGACCCTGGGACTGGGCCAATATTTACACAGGGCCCTGGGACTGGACCAATATTTGCACAGGTCCCTGGGACTGGGCCAATATTTACACAGGGGCCTGGGACTGGGCCAATATTTACACAGGGGCCTGGGACTGGGCCAATATTTACACAGGTCCCTGGGACTGGGCCAATATTTACACAGAACCCCTGGAAGTGGGCCAATATTTACACAGGGCCCCTGGGAGTGGGCCAATATTTGCACAGGGCCCCTAGGAGTGGGCCAATATTTACACAGGTCCCTGGGACTGGGCCAATATTTACACAGGTCCCTGTGAGTGGGCCAATATTTACACAGAGCCCTGGGACTGGCCCAATATTTACACAGGTCCCTGGGAGTGGGCCAATATTTACACAGGTCCCTGGGAGTGGGCCAATATTTACACAGGGCCTCTGGGACTGGGCCAATATTTACACAGGGCCTCTGGGACTGGGCCAATGTTTACACAGGGCCCCTGGGACTGGGCCAATATTTACACAGGGCCCCTGGGAGTGAGCCAATATTTACACAGGGCCCTGGGACTGGGCCAATATTTGCACAGGGCCCCTGGGAGTGGAATACTATTTAAACTGTGCCCTGGAAGTGGGCCAATATTTGCACAGGGACTGGGAGTGGGCCGATATTTACACAGGGCCCTGGGAGTAGGACAAAATTTGCAAGGATCCCCAGCAGTGCATGTCTATTTGCAGAATGTCCCTGCAAGGGAGTGTCGATATCTGCACGGAATCCCTGGCAATGTGGCAGTATTTGGACATGGTCCCTGGGAGTGTCGCAGCATTTAGACACAGTCCCTAGAATTTGTCAATATTTGCAGACGCTCCCCATGATTACAGCATTATTTTGCAGGGGATGGGCCCCACTTTAATCAATATACAAATGATTCCTTTAATCTCCAGGGTAGTTCAGCAACTAATGGGTGCAGCCATTTCTGGAGGAGGGGGTGAATTTCTGGAGGTATTGCAATATTCAAGCTGTCAGCAACATTGTACATTCTGGTGTCAAAGCCTCTGATCGTATCTCTGCTCACATAGATATTATATTGAGTAGCATGACAGAACAAGGATGAAAGCACTGATCCTGGAGAGCGATCAAAATGAAATTCTAAGGATTTTGTGGCGGCTTCAATATGATGTCAAATTACGTGATTTAACGAATTCAGTCATTTTGAATGTAAACACTTGAAAATGTGTTAGATCAGCAGAGGTACTGGCTCAAACATGGAATGACAAATGTAGCTTTCTAGCTTCCTCCTGTGGAAATTCACCCCCTCCACAGAAATTTACCTTACTCCTCGGAAATTCACCCCCAATGGCGAAATTCACCCCCCAGTGGCAAAATTCAGACCCCCGCCATGCCCCCGGTGCCTCGTGGAAGTTCACCCACCCCTCCCTGTGGAAATTCACCCATCTCCCTGGAATTTCACGTCCTGCATGGAAACTCAATCTCCCCACGCCCCACCCCGCCTTACCCCTCCTCCAGTGGCTTTATTCAGCAATCTCCCAGAGTGGAGCTGATGTTTATTTGGAAAGCTTTATATTTTAACTGAAGGCATTGTGACATATTCATAGACTGCAGATATGTTGTGTGGAAAACATTACTGACAGGAATTACTGAATTTGTAGTCCCCATACTTAAGAAAAAAAAGACTTGCATTTATATAGCGCCTTTCACAGCCTTAGGATGTCCCAACATGCTTTTGGAGTGTAGTCACTGTTGTGCTAGAATCATAGAAATTTACAGCACAGAAAAACACGTCTGTGCCAGCCAACTAAGAGCTTCCCAGCCTAATCCCACTTTCCAGCTCTTGGTCCGTAGCCCTGTAGGTTACAGCACTTCAAGTGCACATCCAAGTACTTTTTAAATGCGATGAGGGTTTCTGTCTCTACCACCCTTTCAGGCAGTGAGTTCCAAACCCCCACCACCCTCTGGATGAAAAAATTGGTCCTCAACTTCCCTGTAAATCTGTAGGAAACACAGCAGCCAATCTGCGCACAGCAAGATCCCATGTGATAACGGGCAGATAACTAAATGTTGGCCAGGACACTGAGGAGAACTCCCCTGCTCTTCTTCAAATTAGTGCCGTGGGATCTTTTACACCCACCTGAGAGAGCTGAGAGTCTCGGTTTAACATCTCGTGCGAAAAACAGTACCTCTGACCGTGCAGCACTGCCTCAGTACTGTACAGGAGCGCCAGCCTAGATTAGGTGCTCAAGTCTCTGGAGTTGAGGATTGAACCCACAACCTTCTGACTGGGAGGTGAGAGTGCAACTCACTGAGCTATGGGTGACACTCAGCACTGAAAGTAATGCAGTTACAGCCTTTACCACTTGCTGCAGGCCCACCATAGCCTGTTGCTGCCTTAAGCAGACCCACCATTCATCAGCTACTTTGCCACTGAGTGTTGTAAACCCATCAAGGAATGATTCACGCTCGGCATCTGTTCCAGCTTATCCCAAATGTGCAAACAAAATTAATGCCAGTCAGTGAATGATGAAGGTTGTGGGCCCTCCGGTTCAGCAGGAAAGTTGCTGAACAATATTTATTACAAACTAATGGGGGAGTCCTTTACAGTGTAACAATGTTCGTTTATTGGGTTGCAACAAACAAAGCTTAATAAAAGTGTCATGTCAGTATTAATAATTTCTCATTTTTTTGTTCGGAAAACAATGGTGTCAGGGCTTTATTAATGCTGATGCAGCTAAAATGTGAATTAAGTTGAAATTTTGCAGTCATTCTATTGAATGTGATTATATTTCACACATTATGTAATAAAATGGGTTATTTCAATTTATGATTTCAATAAAACATTGTTTTGAAGTCGCACTAATAACCTATTAGTTTCCCCTATGTGATGTATTGTTATGTTACAAAGTAGATTTTTCAAAAGCTTTTATGCTACTGTCTGCTGCACCGAGGTTGTAAAGGTAATTCAGTGCTCAACAACCTTGAGGCTTCTTGTCAATCTATCAGTCGGGATGATTGTACAATCATGTTTTGCAGGTGGCTATCATAGCAGGGAACTTTGAATTGGCTGAATTTATCAAGAACCACAAAGAAACAGATATTGGTGAGTCAAGCATCAAAGTAAGGCAGCAAGACAAACATGATGTGGTCACGATTAACCTTGTGACTTGTGTTTGCTCTTTATAGGGTGACTGATTTCTCTAATCGCAGAACAGGTTGCATGTTCTGCTTGTTGATCACTTGCTGGAAAGTGTCAAGCTTATTGTTTTAGATGGCATAATTAAGGAAAAAGATTGGAGAAAGAGTCTTAATATTGGCCTGAAGTTTCCACTCGAGGGGCAATCTGGAAAATGTGTCGGACACTGCACTGGTTTCTGAGCATAACCCCGCTTGTAAAATCTCCCGTCAATCGGCACAATCAAAGGTAATCGATTATTGACTGGAGCATGGCAAGTAGGCCCTTGAGATGTTTATTTTTCAATGCATTCATTGGAATGTAGGCATCGCTGGCAAGGCCAGCATTTATTGCCCATCCCTAATTGCCCTCGAGAAGGTGGTGGTGAGCTGTCTTCTTGAATCACATTGCTGTGGGTCTGGAGTCACATGTAGACCAGACCAGGTAAGGACGGCAGATATCCTTCCCTAAAAGGACATTAGTGAACCAATGTTTTTTTTTAATCACAGTCCGGTAGTTTCATAGAGCCCAAGTTTCCACACGATAAAAAACGGGCGCCCCTCCGAGCTGGGCGCCCATTTCTCGCGCCGAAAACGGCGCCGGAAAAAAAACGCGCGATTCTGGAGCGCTCTGCAGCTCCATGTCTGCTTGGCGCGGCGCCCAGGGGGGCGGAGCCTACCACTCGCGCCGATTTTGTAAGTGGGAGGGGGCGGGTACCATTTAAATTAGTTTTTTTCCTGGCGGCAATGCTGTGCGTGTGCGTTGGAGCGTTCGCGCACGCGCAGTGTGAAGGAAACATTGGCACTCGGCCATTTTTGTAGTTCTTTGTAGCTGTTTAATTTTTGAACATTTTTTAAGAAAAGCACATTGCCATCAGCACATCAGCACTGAGGCTTCTTGCAGCAGTGAGAAGGCTGCAGGAAGCCTCAGAAAGTTGAGGCAGCCGTTTCCCCCTCCCCCCCCCGCGGGAACGAACGGCTTCCTCCTCCCCCCCTGCGGGAACGAATGGCTGCCTCCTTCCCCCCCCCCCGCGCGGGAACGCTTGGCTGCTTCCCCCCCCCCCGCCCCCCGGGAACGAACGGCTGCCTCCTTCCCCCCCCCTCCCACGGGAACGAATGGCTGCCTCCTTCCCCCCCCCCCGCGCGGGAACGCTTGGCTGCTTCCCCCCCCCCCCCGCCCCGCGGGAACGAACGGCTGCCTCCTTCCCCCCCCCCCCGCGCGGGAACGCTCGGCTGCTTCCCCCCCCCCCCGCCCCGCGGGAATGAACGGCTGCCTCCTTCCCCCCCCCCCCCGCGGGAACGAACGGCTGCCTCAACTTGTGAGGCTTCCTGCAGCATTCTCCCTGGGTGAAGCACTTTCACACAGGTAGGAAGATGGTTTATTTAATCTTTTCTTTGCTTATAAATGTTTATTCAGGTTGGATTTATTTGTATAATATTTGTAGAAGTATAAATAAGGATTTATTATAGAATTTAATGACTTCCCTTCCCCCACCTCGTTCTGGACGCCTAATTTGTAACCTGCGCCTGATTTTTTAATGTGTAGAACAGGTTTTTTCAGTTCTACAAAAATCTTCACTTGCTCCATTCTAAGTTAGTTTGGAGTACGTTTTCACTGTGGAAACTTTGAAATCAGGCGTCAGTGGCCCATAGTCACCATTGCTAACATTAGCTTTTTATTCCAAATGTATTTAATTAACTGAATTTGAATTCCCCAGCTGACGTCCCCAGCGGATTTGAACTCGCATCCCATAAATTATTAGTCCAGGCCTCTGGATTACTAATCCAGTAACATAACCACTATGCTCCCGTACCCCTTGTCTGAATGTTTGAATTAAACACATTTTAACTGAAAATGTATTCAAGTCATTGACGCAGCTGAACAAACAGGTCAAGGGCAGAACAATTGACTGAATTTGAACTAATTTAAAGTAATTGTAGCGTCAGTACAAGAAACAGACCTGAGTGAGACTTCCATTGACCGCTTGTTCCTGCAGTAGCAGGTCATTAACGATGAATTCTGTGACCTCGGGTGCCTGTGTGCCCCAAATTTTGGAGGCAATATAATGAACACCCCTAACCGAGCACAATCAGTGGACACTCGCCATGCCAACCTCGGGTGGGGGGGATGGGGGGGACGGGTAGGGACTTAAGGTGAATTGACCCTTGAACCGGCGTAACTGATTGCGGTTAACGGCGTAACTCACTTGCGTTGTAAATTCAGCGATCTTTTGCACTACTTCAGTCAATACTGCCCAGATGGCGCAGATATCTGGAGCAGGAAACATGCGGAACCTCCAGGCCATTTGGAGCATTCACGTTGGACAAATTCAGGTTTGAATATCAACCATTGAAAGTCACTTCATTTAGAGTTCATTTCATCTTTTGATTCTGTTCCAGAAACCAAAGTACTGAAAGTAACTGTGATTCATTGTATTGTTTATTTTGTCCTGTATTTTTCTGCTCTGATCTTGTGTGGATTATTTTGTGTCAAAAGGGATTGCTGATATTGGATGAACTGTTGGGAAGAAACATCAAGAAATTGAATTGACACTAATTACCGACTCAGTGTTTGGTTGGCCGATTATATGTCGATTAGGCCATTGTGCACATCAGAGAATTTAACCTTTTGGGTTATAAGGCTATGCGCAGGCAGTCCATAGGTGAATCTCCATGTTTCTAAGGTAGAAAGCCATATAGCTCGGTGGAGGTTCATCACCTTGTTGTGCCAGTTAACAATTGCATGCTGGGAAGCTCGCCAGTTGCCATGGTCACATTCTCAGTCTGAGGACTTGCTCGTAAGTTGTGGTGGGCTGCCTTTTTGGGTGGTGTTGTGGTGGTGTGGGTCTCACCACTTGAATTGGTGCCATGTTTTTAATACCTGTAATGTATGCACCAGTGAGGATGCTCACAGCTTTGTAGAGCTGTTGAGTTGGGAGTGGCTTAGCCAGACGTGATGCTCACAAGACTCAATAAAACCCCAGCCAGTTGGGTTCAGGGGGTCCACGATGAGGCAGGTGGTTGTGAGCCTGGTGGATGAACTAGTAATGTGTAGTGTGATTGTTGTACCTTTGCTAATAAACCAACTAGTTCTTAATAGCAATGTGTTGCTATGAATTCTTAAGCAAAGAATCCATGAAGCAAATACATTACACCATACAACTTTGGGCAGGATCTCAAAGAGGAAAATCCAATCCCATGCTTCTGGTCTGTTACGCACTGTGCTTGTAAAACTTTCTACGAGCCTCTTAACTGTATGAGATGCGTGGAATTAGATGCACCATCCGTTAATGGTTTGAGGACGCTGAGGGCAGTGCATGTGACCAGTGTACAGATCAAGTGGTTGTGGAAGATTGACCTCTTGCATCGAGTCACTGGGGTAGAAATTCATCATGGGCGGCAATGCAAAGTGGGTGGTATCGCATCGAAAGCCCGTGACACTCCCTGTCCAACATTCAGTTCCACTCGACTTCAATCGAAATGAATATCAAGCAGGACGTATGATGGGAAGCTCATGCGATACCGCTCGTTCAACATCCCCGGCTCTGACATATGCACCTGTGAGGATGCTCACATGTTTATGGAGCTTGTTGAGTTGTGGGTGGCTTAGCCAGTCATGTGATGTTCACAAGACTCAATAAAACCCCAGCCAATTGGGTTCAGGGGTTCCAGGATGGGGCAGCTGGTTGTGAGCCTGGCGGATGAACTGGTAATGTGTAATGTGTAGTGTGATTGCTAATAAACCAACTAGTTCTTAATAGCAATGTATTGCTATGAATTCTTAAGCAAAGAACCCATGAAGCAAATACATTACACCGGGCAAGTCGTATTTCAACCCCATTGTCTTATGAAAACCGTTAATTGCATTGACACAATCTTCAGATGCTGTCCAAGTCTGTGCGGACAGTGGGATTGTTCATTGTGCACCCTGCAGAAGGACATCACAGAGTCACCTTCTGGCACCAGTTGTTGGAAGGGATCCCACTGAAAAAGAGAAGGCACCAGCTATTGCTCCGAATCTAGAATGGTTACAGCACAGAACGAGGCCATTTGGCCCGTTGAGCCCGTGTCGGCTCTCTGCCAGAGCACTTCAGCTCGTCCCACTCCCCCACCCTTTTTCCGTAGCCCTGCAATAATTTTTTCCTTCGGGTACTTATCCAACTCCCTTTTGAAAGCCATGATTGAATCTTCCTCCACCACCCTTTCAGGCAGTGCATTCCAGATCCTAACCACTCGCTGCGTAAAAAAAGTTTTTCTCATGTCGCCTTTGGTTCCTTTGTCAATCACCTTAAATCTATGTCCTCTGGTTCTTGACCCTTCTGCTAATGGGAACAGTCTCTCTCTGCTCTGTCTAGACCCTTCATGATTTTGAACACCTCTATCAAATCTCTTCTCAACCTTCTCTGCTCTAAGGAAAACAACCCCAGCTTCTCCAGTCTATCCACGTAACTGAAGTCCCTCATCCCTGGAACCATTCTTGTAAATCTTTTCTGCACCCTCTCCAAGGCCTTCACATCCTTCCTAAAGTGTGGTGCCCAGAATTGAAGCTGAACCAGTGTTTGATAAAGACTCACCATTGTGAGTTCCCATTATGTACTCGGTTATAAATACGTTGAGGCATGATTTGAATGTTGCATTGTTTCTTGTATTTAAAATTACATTATCATCTTCAAACCTTTAATGATATAATCTAAATTTTAGGTAGGTTTATCAATTTAAATTGAACTTCTGTGAACCCTTACAAAAGCAAAATATTGCGGATGCTGGAAATCTGAAATGGAAACAGAAAATGCTGAAAATACTCGGCAGGTCAGGCAGCATCTGTGGAGAGAGAAACAGCATTAGGGCCTGAAATTCATCGACATACCGCCCGCTTACCGTCGAAAAATACAAGTTTCGTCAAGAAACAGGTATATACTGCCGACATACCGCTTGGCGGAAGATTCATGAGTGACATAATGCTGGGCGGCCTGCACACCATCCGCCAGGTAGAACCGCCCAAAAGTGCAAGTTTCATGACATACCGCCGACACTGCATACCGTCCTGGAGAAGGTGCATTGAAGTAGATCTTAAGTGGACGGTATGTACAAAGAGCTGACAGGTGTAATTGTTTCACAGAAGTGTGGCGTGTTTCATATTACACAGATCTTTAAAGTTCTCCACATTTTCTTGTATTTTTAAATGGATTGGTTTTCTAGTATTTTCTAGTGTTCGCCAGTTTGAATAGCAATATAACCACTGTCTGGAAATTGTGTGTGTTCACTAGAGTGATCTTATTTTATAAATCGTCTAATAAAGCTTTATTTACTTCTTTATTAATGAACTATAATAAAAATGTTATTAGTCTCTCTCACCCCCCCAGTCTCTTCCCCCCTCCCCCCCACCCCCACTGCGATCTCTCTTTCACCCCCCCGCCCCACCACACCGATCTCTCTTCCACCCCCCCTCTCCCCACAGCAACAGCAATCTCTCTTCCCACCGCCGCCGCCCCCCCAGCAATCTCTCTCTTTCCGCCCCCCCCCCCCACCTCTGTGGACTTGAACACACAACTCTAGGCTGACACTCCAGTGCATTGCTGAGGGAGTGCTGCACTGTCGGAGGTGCCGTTTTTCGGATGAGACGTTAAACCGAGGCCCCGTCTGCTCTCTCAAGTGGATGTAAAAGATCCCATGGCACTATTTTGAAGAAGAGCAGGGGAGTTATCCCTGGTGTCCTGGCCAATATTTATCCCTCAATCAACATAACAAAAACAGATTATCTGGTCATTATCACATTGCTGTTTGTGGGAGCTTGCTGTGCACATGTTGGCTGCTACATTTCCCACATTACAACAGCGACTACACTCCAAAAGTACTTCATTGGCTGTAAAGCTTTTTGAGTTGTCTGGTGGTCATGAAAGGCGCTATATAAATGCAAGTCATTCTTTTCTTTCCTAAGGGGATTGTACAATGTTTCCTTTAGTGCTCCACTCTCCTCTTCGGACAATATATCCCACTTTAAGGCGGTAGACATCACCCGGCGCTAAAGGTAGCAGTCCGGCGGCATCATCGCCTCAAAGCGGGTACCAAACTTCTAGCCCTTGGTGTGTGGACAAGCATGTGGCTTGAATAATTACTAGTATATTTTTACCAATGGCAGTACAACATTTTAGTTGTGCAACTGAAATTAATTTGCTGACTGCACACACTTAATTTCTTTTTTTCAATCACTGGTGTATTCTTACTGTGTGGCGGGCAGGCTTGCTGAAAGACCTAGACAGTCAATATAGAATCCTGTCGATCCTTAGCCCTTGGGTAGGTCTTCCAGTTTACTACAAATTGTTATATTAGGCATATATGGTATACCTGAGAGGAGACAGTGGCTGTTGCCATTAGCTGATAGTACAAGGACTAGGGGACACAGATTTAAGGTTTTGGACAACAGATATAGGGGGGATGTGAGGAACATCTATTTTACGCAGCGAGTGGCAATGACCTGGAACTCGCTGCCGAGGAGGGTGGTGAAAGTGGAGACGATCAATGATTTCAAAAGGAAATTGGATAGGCACTTGAGGGAAATAAAGTTGCAGGGCTCCGGGGATAGAGCGGGGGATGGGACTGACTGGATTGCTCTACAGACAGCCGGCATGAACTCGATGGGCCGAATGGCCCCCTTCTGTGCCGTTATGACTTGATGACTCTGTCTCTATGACCTCGTCTGTGATGGAATCCAGCTTGACCCTTGCTGACCCTCCCCCCTGAACAACCAGCTTCGTCGACAGTGGACCTTCTTGAGCTAATGGTCAATTCTCATGTTTTATGGAGGTGCAAGGAGCAACAAGAGGTTTTTGTCATTTTGCCAGTCAAAGTACTGGATGACGGATGTTTTACAGTTTCCATTATGAAAATAGAAATCCATTCATCAGGTGAGAAATGAAAGAAAAACAATTGAATTGAGTGTGGAGCGCTGAAAATCCTGTTCCAGTTACTCAGCTGATCTCAAATATATCCATGAAGTCCAACAACGTTCATGTTATACACAAAGGGGAGAGAAATTCGGTCGCGCCTCTGTTACGGCGGTAACCCAGGCGGAGCGGTACTTTTAGCGCCCTGATAAAGTTTGCACCTCTCACCCAGAAATTTGTCAGAATCGGTCGAAGAGCTGACGGGGGCAATAAATCAGCCGTTGCACACCAGAGCTGGGGTGGTGGGGGGTGGGGAGGCGGCGATAACAAAAGGTACATTTTGCCGGCCCATTGCGAATGCGTCGAACTCTGAATCAGATCTCGGGAAAAGCCAAGTCTTAAAGGTACGGCTTAGTAATGAACCCATTAAAATCACTTGTTTTCAACCTGTACTGTTATGTCTGTCTGCTGCTGCAAACTCGGAGGCTCACGCACCGCACTGTGTGCAAACGTTGCACTGACTGTGACCTCCGAGGGAAGGGCTTTCCCATCCCTTTAATTAGCCACCAGTTAATGACTCTGCAAGCCTGTCCCAACAGTTTTTCCAGACGTTTTTATTGGCGGGCGCTCAATGAGGCGCACGCACCGAATTTACCGAGCGGGGCGCAAGCCTGCGCGTTGCACCAGGATTACATCATGATCAGAGTGATCATCAGCAGTCACATGCTAGCGGTTAGCGCCCCCGGTGAGCCGCTAATGAATTTTCCGTCGGGGCGCTAAAAGCTGCCCGCCCGGTCGCGAAGCTCTAACGCTCACATACCGTCCCCTCTGGCCGCTAATTGAGGCGTTAGACAATCGAAAATCCAGCCAAACTCTTTCTAACTTTTTTTTCCACTACTCCCTTCCTCTCCTGTCTGTATTGCCGCCTCTCTGGGGTATCGTTTCATGACACCGCTGATCTTCTGGTCCTCACCAAAGCCGCATTGCTCCCATCTGAGTCTTTACAGAAAGTCTACAGGAAGCTTTGCGACCATGGAGGGAAACCAAAGCCTGCTCCAACCCTGTCCTCATCCCGATGTGCAGGCAAAGAAAGGAGCTATCGGCAGGAGCCAGTAGATAAGGGCAGGAAATCTGGCCAGTCTTAACCCCATCCGACAGTCGCCATGGCTACGATCAGCTCACTCTGCGCAGATTAGCATTCAAACATGGGATCCTCCTACATAAGAACATAAGAACATAAGAATTAGGAACAGGAGTAGACCATCTAGCCCCTCGAGCCTGCTCTGCCATTCAACAAGATCATGGCTGATCTGGCCGTGGACTCAGCTCCACTTACCGGCCTGGTCTGTACGGCTTGGCAATTCGCTGAACACAATTGGTGTGGAATCGAGCAGTGGGGGGGAGGGGGAGGGGGAGGGGGGGGCGGCGTGTGTCTTGATATTTCAACGTTATGTTTACATTGATAGGGCTGGATTTTCCCTTTTGATGTTTTTGGGGCGGTAATGGCAGCGGGGCGGTAAAGTTTGCGCCCGGGAACAGTTTGCGCCTCAGTAAGTAAAATTGGGCATCTGGGCCCTGAGTATGGGGCGCAGTGCTAAGTGTATACCTCTCTTGGGCACTAGCATGGGAAACTCCCGAGCTAACGAGCCAGGCTGGGAATGTTCCGCGAGATGCCTGGGGGGGGAGGGAAACTTTAAAAAAAAAACACAAACATTCCGAAAACAGCCCATGCCGCCACAAGACAAATAGCAAAAAAATTAAAAGAAAAAAACAATCACACTTACCTCAGGAGTCCATTACTTACCTCTCCGCTGTCGGTATCGTTGGACCACCCGATTTCCCAGGCGGTCAGTGCCGGGCGCGCTTTGGGCGTACGGATCGGGCAAGTGTCAAAATGCGTGCCAGTGTTGCACTCAGGGGCGTTGCGCAACAGCGCAGCTTTTCCAGGCTAAACCGGAACCCAGGATCCCTGTGGGGTGTTGGAGGCCGACTGCCCACCCAGAACCCCTCGCCTCCACCATTGTTGCCGCTCCGGGGCGAAAAACAGTGCGGAGAGGAGCCACAATTCCACCCCCATTGGTACTTTTATGAAATCTTGCTTTGAAACCTGAATTGGCACGTGCGTCTCGGAATTTGTGTATAGCGTTGGGGTTATGGCGTTGATCGTAACAGCGAGATGCAGCCTGAGTGAGCAGAGGATTATATGCGGTGAAGAAGATAAACTTAATCCTCGTTTGTTTTCCAACCAGCCTGCAGCTGTGTGCGAGTAGATGAGGGACTATGGAGGATTATGAAACATCTGCTGCAAAGCAACAAATGCGCGGTCTGTAACATGAAGGTACTGGAGCAGCAGCAGTATTTAGGGGCTTTAGTGGCATTACTAATAACGTTGATGAAAATGTTAAATATATGGAAAGAAGATAGCCTTGTAATTGTTGCTCAGCTAACCCGGGCCTTTCCTTCTGGCTTTGATTTGATGTCGAACATTTGAAGGGATAAACCTCCAAAGGGATTTAGCTGTCATGGGTTGCACTTCCTCCTCCTATGGACCAGGTTTGTTGCCTTCTCGTTGTCCTCCCAGCAGCTGCGGGAGTTAAGCTGCAATGTGTTTGCTCGTATTCCACTCTGGTTCTGTCGGAGCCAGAGCTCGTTGCCTTTTGGTCGTGTCGCGATGGTTTCGGCTGTGAGACCCGATTTCAACAGCTTTCCCAGTAATGTAACATGGAGATGAAACTGTGGGCATACTGTTGATGGTTTCTTCAGACAGCTAGTCAGCAGTTCTGTCTTGTTGCAAAAATTAAAATACTGTGTTACGTGAAAAGTGTTTGATGTTTTGGAACCACAGAATGTCAGCACTCTTGAAAACTCCACACATGAGAAGCAGAAAGATTTCCCCCAGGCTATATTGAAGGTGGAGAATCAGGATAACAAAATAAGTTGATGCTTTTATTTGGATGAAAATTTGAGTTAAAAAGAAACAAAAGCCTTTGGGATCACAGTTACCGTTATCAGGTGAAAGTGGCAACAGATAAAATTGTTGCTATCCAAATACATGCAACTAAAACGTACTGTTACAATCAGTCAGTTGAGAGTTGGAACTTTTCGTTGGTGTGATTTCCGTTAGCAAATAAGAAACCAGAGATTGAGTCTATTCAGTTTGGAACTTTGTTAAGTCACCTCTGTAGAATATTTGCATTTAAACTAAGGGTGCAGAGGCATATATTGTACAGATAAATGTGGCATGCTTTGCAGTAGAAAGGAATCAGATGTGATTATAATGAGTTGGAACATAGCACGCTACTTTCTCGAATGCTAAACACTTCACTTTTGGATGACTGGACTGATGAAAGCATGAAATATCACAACAGCATTTTCACTCTTGTGCTTCTATACGTCGGTAGTTTTCATATTCTCTAATGTTTGTTAATACTTTGCTTCTTGAAAGTCTAGGAAAGGACAGTGGAGGAATTTGTTCAATGAATGTGTACAACATGATAACTTTTGCATAAATCAACATTGTACAACCTATCAGTTATAATGCGCACCAAGTCCCGCTCACCCACCACCCCTATGCTCGCTGACCTACATTGGCTCCCGGTTGAGCAATGCCTCGATTTCAAAATTCTCATCCTTGTTGTCAGTTCCTTCTTCGGCCTCGCCTCTCCCGATATCTGTAATCTCCACCAGCCCTACAACCCTCCGAGATCTCTGCGCTCCTCCAATTCTGGCCTCTTGAGCATCCCCAGTTTTAATCACTCCACCATCGGTGGCCCTGCCTTCTATTGCCTGGGCCCTAAGCTCTGGAATTCCCTGCCTAAACCCCTCCACCTCACTACCTCTCTCTCCTCCTTTAAGGCGCTCCTTAAACACTACCTCTTTCATCTGTCCCAATATCTCCTCATGTGGCTTGGTGTCAAATTTTGTTTGCAAACACGCCTTGGGATGTTTTACTACATTAAGGGTGCTTATAAATGCAAGTTGTTTTTAATCTTGTGCATCTTTCAATTAGCGGGCAGCAAGATATTTGGTACATTGACCAATATGACTCAGCATGGGTTTTGATGCTGTGGCAGCTGTGGCTCAGTGGGTAGTACTCGTGCCTCTGAGTCAAAAGGTTCAAGTCCCACTCTAGTGACTTGAGCACAAAAATTCTAAGTTGACACTTCCTCAGCACTGCACTGTTGGAGGCGCCGTCTTTCGGATAAGGCGTCAAAACGTCAAACCCGCCTGCAGCCATCCAGCCTCTCAATCTGGCAGGCTGTGGGCAGGAATCTCAAGTGGATGTAAAAGATCCCATGGCATTATTTTGAAGAAGAGCAGGAGAGTTATTCCCAGGGTCCTGGCCAATATTTATCCCTCAATCAACATAACAAAAAAACAGATTATCCGGTCATTATCACATTGCTATTTGTGGGAGCTTGCTGTGCGCAAATTAGCTGCTGCATTTCCCACATTACAACAGTGACTACACTCCAAAAGTACTTCAAGCGCTTTGAGACATCCGTTCATCGTGAAAAGCGCTATATGAATCCAAGTCTTTCTTTTCTTTCAGTAATTAAGTGGGTAGAAATCGCTAATAATAAGAAGGAACATAACAAAGAATATGATAAAGAATTGCAAGTTATTAATTGAGTAGCATTATAGTTTGACAATGTGATCTTTACCAACAGCTCACAGCTTGTGTTGTTTGCACTGATGTCTAAGAGTACCTGTTTCTGATTTTTGTAAAGGAAGTTATTTATGTCAGTGTTATTGCTGATATATTCACTGTTACCCACATTGCGCCAGAATTGCCCCACAGGAGGTTTAATTACCTTTCTGTGTTTTTAGGTCCATGTGCTCACATCAAGTTCCTGTCTGTACTATTTTAAGGTGGTGTTAACCCATTTAAAGGTAAAAGAGAATTGACTCACTCCAATAATGTAGCACGAGCCAAACCTTAAACTTTATACTTCAAGACTCTTCAACTTAAGCAACCGTGCTCAGTCATTTTAAAAGCGACGTTTCCAATCGCCTTCCCAGACCCTCTCCTCCGATCAGCCCGAGGCCAGCCCCGATTCTCTGGTGGCTGGCCCCGACCCCGATCTCCTCTTCCCTCCCCTGCCCCAATCATCCTGAGGCACCCATTTTCCTTTCTCCCCTCCCCCCGCGATCTTCCGGTGACCAGCCACGAATTTCCCTCTACCCCACCCCGCCCCCGCCAATCGTCTGGCCCAATCCTCTTCCCAGCCACACACCCCCCCCCCCCCCCCCCCCCCCGACCCGAACTTCATAAGGGTCCGGCACCACGCGAACCATCCCTCCCTCCCTCCCTCTGTGCGGCCCAGTGCCGCAGGCCTACCCGCCTGCAGCCATCCAGCCTCTCAATCTGGCAGGCTGTGGGCAGGAATCCAAGGCCTCACATGCAGATCAAGCCCTGCCGTTAAAGTCGGCAGGGCCTCCAGGGATTCCCACCTGCTTCCGAGCCCCTGCTCCTCACTGCCTTCACCATGAAAATCCAGCCTCTAGTGTCAGCATTACTCAGTTGTTAGTCTCTGAATTGGAAGGTTATGAGGTGAAGTCTCATTCCAGGATCTGGTAAGGAATTTAGGATTAGATCTACCATTCATTCATAACCAGGAAGTGAGAAATCTAGCCCAAAATGGATTATTTGCAATTAATTATTTTTTGCTTGTTTCTCCAAAGATTAAAATCAAGTGATTTAAGGTTCACGTTCCTTTGTAATGGCGTTGACCAGTCATCGGGTTGCTAGTTGTTTTGCCACAAATGTTCCAGTATTGATGGGAGTGGCCTTATCTGATGGGGTGCAATCTGAAGCCTAATATAGTGGAAAGCCAGACTTGTGAGTTTGCAATCCAGCAAATTGCTCGATAGCAGAGAGAAAGGATGCAGAGGGCGATGAATTCAAAGCCACATTGAATAAATTATGTTGAGAAAAACTGGATTTATCTCTAAGCCTGTTGACATACAGTTCTGTACCCAAGTATGATGTAGTTTAGAGTAAATAGGCAAAGTAACAATACAACCACTTCAACAACAACTTGCATTTATATAGCACCTTTAACATAGTGCAATCTCCCAAGACGCTTCACAGGAGTATTATGAGATAAAAAATTTGACACCGAGCCGCATAAGTAGAAATTAGTGCAGGTGACTAAAAGCTTGGTTAAATTAAAAAGTAGGACCTCAAAGGTAGTAATCTCAGGATTGCTACCAGTGCCACGTGCCAGTCAGAGTAGGAATTGCAGGTAGCTAACATGAATATGTGGCTTGAGGAGTGGTGCAAGAGGGAGGGATTCAAATTCCTGGGACATTGGAACCGGTTCTGGGGGAGCTGGGACCAGTACAAACTGGACGGTCTCCACCTGGGCAGGACTGGAACCAATGTCCTAGGGGGAATGTTTGCTACTGCTGTTGGGGAGGGGTTAAATTAATATGGCAGGGGGATGGGAATCAATACAGGGAGACAGAGGGAAATAAAATGGGGGCAGAAGCAAAAGATAGAAAGGAGAATAGTAAACGTGGAGGGCATAGAAACCCAAGGCAAAAATCAAAAAGGACCACATTACAGCAAAATTCTAAAGGGACAAAGAGTGCTAAAAAGATAAGCCTGAAGGCTCTGTGCCTCAATGTGAGGAGTATTCGTAATAAAACATAGAAACATAGAAAATAGGTGCAGGAGTATGCCATTCGGCCCTTCAAGCCTGCACCACCATTCAATAAGATCATGGCTGATCATTCCCTCAGTACCCCTTTCCTGCTTTCCCTCCATACCCCTTGATCCCTTTAGCCGTAAGGGCCATATCTAAATCCCTCTTGAATATATCCAATGAACTGGCATCAACAACTCTCTGTGGTAGGGAATTCCATAGGTTAACAACTCTCTGAGTGAAGAAGTTTCTCTTCATCTCAGTCCTAAATGGCCTATCCCTTATCCTAAGACTGTGTCCCCTGGTTCTGGACTTCCCCAATATCGGGAACATTCTTCCCGCATCTAACGTGTTCAGTCCCATCAGAATCTTATACGTTTCTATTAGATTCCCTCTCATCCTTCTAAACTCCAGTGTATAAACGCCCAGTTGATCCAGTCTCTCCTCATATGTCAGTCCTGCCATCCCGGGAATCAGTCTGGTGAACCTTTGCTGCACTCCCTCAACAGCAAGAACGTCCTTCCTCAGATTAGGAGACCAAAACTAAACACAATATTCCAGGTGAGGTCTCACCAAGGCCCTGTACAACTGCAGTAAGACCTCCCTGCTCCAATACTCAAATCCCCTAGCTATGAAGGCCAATATAGCATTTGCCTTCTTCACCACCTGCTGTACTTGCATGCCAAACTTCAATGACTGATGAACCATATCGCCCAGGTCTCATTGCACCTCCCCTTTTCCTAATCTGCCGCCATTCAGATAAAATTCTGTCTTTGCGTTTTTGCTCCCAAAGTGGATAACCTCACATTTATCCACATTATACTGCATCTGCCATGCATTTGCCCACTCACCTAACCTGTCCAAGTCACCCTGCAGTCTCTTAGCATCCTCCTCACAGCTCACACCTCCAACCAGTTTAGTTTCATCTGCAAACTTGGAGATATTACACTCAGTTCCTTCATCTAAATCATTAATAAGGTGGATGAATTAACGATTATGATATAATTGGGATTACGGAGACATGGCTCCAGGGTAACCAAGGCTGGGAACTCAACATCCAGGGGTATTCAACATTCAGGAAGGATAGACAGAAAGAAAATGGAGGTGGGGTAGCGTTGCTGGTTAAAGAGGAAATTAACGCAATAGTAAGAAAGGACATTAGCTTGGATGATGTGGAATCTGTATGGGTAGAGCTGCGGAATACCAAGGGGCAGAAAACGCTAGTGGGAGTTGTGTACAGACCACCAAACAGTAGTAGTGAGGTTGAGGATGGCATAAAATAGGAAATTAGGGATGCATGCAATAAAGGTACAGCAGTTATCATGGGCGACTTTAATCTACATATAGGTTGGGCTAACCAAGCTGGTAGCAATGCGGTGGAGGAGGATTTCCTGGAGTGTATTAGGGATTGCTTTCGAGACCAATATGTCGAGGAACCATCCTAGACTGGGTGTTGTGTAATGAGAGAGGACTAATTAGCAATCTTGTTGTGCGAGGCCCCCTGGGGAAGAATAATATGGTAGAATTCTTTATTAAGATGGAGAGTGAGAGTGTTAATTCAGAGACTAGGGTCCTGAACTTAGGGAAAGGTAACTTCGATGGTATGAAACGTGAATTGGCTAGGATAGACTAAAAAATGATACTTAAAGGGTTGACAGTGGATAGGCACTGGCAGACATTTATAGATTATATGGATGAGCTTCAACAATTGTACATCTCTGTCTGGAGTAAAAATAAAATGGGGAAAGTAGCTCAACCGTGGCTAACAAGGGAAATTAAGGATAGTGTTAGATCCAAGGAAGAGGCATATAAATTGACCAGAAAAAGCAGCAAACCTGAGGATGGGGAGAAATTTAGAATTCAGCAGAGGAAGACAAAGGGTTTAATTAGGAGGGGGAAAATAGAGTATGAGAGGATGCTTACAGGGAACATAAAAACTGACTGCAAAAGCTTCTACAGATACATGAAGAGAAAAAGATTAGTGAAGACCAACGTAGGTCCTTTGCAGTCAGAATCAGGTGAATTTATAATGGGGATCAAAGAAATGGCAGACCAATTGAACAAATACTTTGGATCTGTCTTCACTGAGGAAGACACAAATAACAAATAATAAGGGTTTGAGGGTCTAGCGAAAAGGAGGAACTGAAGGAAATCCTTATTAGCCAGGAAAATGTGTTACGGAAATTGATGGGATTGCAGGCCGATAAATCCCCAGGACCTGATAGGCTGCATCCCAGAGTACTTAAGGAAATGGCCCTAGAAATAGTGGATGCATTGGTGATCATTTTCCAACATTCTATTGACTCTGGATCACTTCCTATGGACTGGAAGGTAGCTAATGTAACACCAGTTTTTAAAAAAGGAGGGAGAGAGAAAACAGGGAATTATAGACTGGTTAGCCTGACATCGGTGGTGGGGAAAATGTTGGAATCAATTATCAAAGATGAAATAGCAGCGCATTTGAAAAGCAGTGACAGGATCGGTCCTATTTCCCTTATGAAAGGGAAATCATGTTTGACAAATCTCCTAGAATTTTTTGAGGATGTAACTAGTAGAGTTGATAAGGGAGAACCAGTGGATGTGGTGTATTTGGACTTTCAAAAGGCTTTTGACAAGGTTCCACACAAGAGATTAGTGTGCAAAATTAAAGCACGTGGTATTGGGTGTAATGTACTGACGTGGATAGAGAACTGGTTGGCAGACAGGAAGCAGAGAGTCGGAATAAACGGGTCCTTTTCAGAATGGCAGGTAGTGACCAGTGGGGTGCCGCAGGGTTCAGTGCTGGGAGCCCAGCTATTTAAAATATACATCAATGATTTAGATGAAGGAATTGAATGTAATATCTCCAAGTTTGCAGATGACATGAAGCTGGGTGGCGTTGTGAGCTGTGAGGAGGATGCTAAGAGGCTGCAGGGTGAATTGGACAGGTTAGGTGAGTGGGCAAATGCATGGCAGATGCAGTATAATGTGGATAAATGTGAGGTTATCCACTTTGGAGGCAAAAACAGGAAGACAGAATATTATCTGAATGGTGACAGATTAGGAAAAGGGGAGGTGCAACGAGACCTCGGGGTCATGGTACATCAGTCATTGAAAGTTGGCATGCAGGTACAGCAGGCACTGAAGAAGGCAAATGGCATGTTGGACTTCACAGCTTGAGGATTTGAGTATATGAACAGGGAGATCTTACTGCAGTTGTACAGCGCCTTGGTGAGGCCACACCTGGAATATTGTGTTCAGCTTTGATCTCCTAATCTGAGGAACGACGTTCTTGCTATTGGGGAAGTACAGCGAAGGTTCACCAGATTGATTCCCAGGATGGCAGGGCTGACATACGAGGAGAGACTGGATCAACTAGGCTTGCATCCACTGGAGTTTAGAAGAATGAGAGGGGATCTCATAGAAACATATAAAGTTCTGATGGGATTGGACAGTTTAGAGGCAGGAAGAATGTTTCCGTTGCTGGGGAGTTCCAGAACCAGGGGTCACAGTCTAATAAGACGAGGTAAGCCATTTAGAACCGAGATGAGAAGAAACTTCATCACTCAAAGAGTGGTTAACCTGTGGAATTCTCTGCCGCAGAAAGTTGTTGAGGCCAGTTCGTTTGATATATTCAAAAGGGAGTTAGATATGGCCCTTACGGCCAAAGGGATCAAGTGGTATGGAGAGAAAGCTGGAAAAGGGTACTGAGGTTGAATAATCAGCCATGATATTATTGAATGGCGGTGCATGGTCGAGGGGCCGAATGGCCTACTCCTGCACCTAATTTCTATGTTTCTAAGATGCAGGTTTTAAGAAGCGTCTTGAAGGAGGGTAGTGAAACGTAGAGGCATAGTCAAGGAGTTCCCGTGCTTGGGGCCGAGGCAACAGAAGGCACGGCTACCATTGGTGAGTGTATAGGCCTTAAATTCCGATGTTCCAGGTCCGTATGAAGTTTCTATGGACCCAGGAAGGCATCGGAAAAGCTGGTTTTCAACCCACAATGCTCATGCACTGAAAACCGGCTTTTCCGCTCTGTCAATTTCTAGCTTGACAGATAATCCGTATCTCGCAAGCGCACAGTCACTTGCAGGGCAAGATTTCCGATATTGCCGAATATCTTGCCCTGCAAATGTCCTTTAAAATCTTGTGCCTGAAAAAACAGGCGTATAGCTTATTTATACAGGCACAAGTGTTTAAAAATACACAAAATCATTTTAAAATAGTTATAAAAACATATTTTATTGTTTAAAAACCCTCCCCACTACAGTAAGTTTTATTCAAGGCTTAATTAAAAAAGCTTTTAAAAAAAAGTTGGGAAAATATTTTTTTTTATAACAACTTTAATTTAAATGAATGTTAAATATGTAGTTTATTTTCAATTTTTTATTGTGTTTTGCGGGGGGCGGTTCTCATTCAGAGTAATAGGACTTACGGAACTCCTATTACTATGAAGAGGAAGCTATACTACACCTGATTGGCTGCTGTTTCCAGCTCCCGGCCTGCACACGTCCCCACGTGCACGCACTTCGACGTGCAGTCAGAATAGGCCTCAGGCTCGGAAGTTCCAAAGGGCGCAGCAGCAACAGGTAAGTGCGCATCTGTTTTCTCTTTTTCTGTCGTTTGTCCACGGGAAGAGCTCGACCGGAAGTTAAGGGCCATTATAATCAGGGATGCTCAAGAGGGCAGCATTAGGGGAGTGCAGCCATCTCGGTGGGGCGGGGTGGGAGGGGGGAGGGAGAGGCGGGGCTAGAGGAGATTACAGAGATAGGGACGGGCAAGACTATGGAGGGATTTGAAATCAAGCATGAGAATTTTTAAAGCGTTGCTTAATCAGGAGACAATGTAGGTCAGTGAGCAGGGGGGGTGATAGGTGAGCAGGACTTGGTGCAAGTTAGGATCACCTCTAGTTTTCGTAGGGTCGTATGTGGGAGGACAGCCAGGAGTGCGTTGGAATAATCAAGTCTAGAGGGAACAAAGGCATGGATGAGGGTTTCAGCAGCCGATGAGCTGAGGTAAGGGCTGTTATAATGATGATTTGTTTCCCTGTGTTAATTGTTCTCAATCAGTTGCCTTTCTGTCCAGGATGAGTAATGGAGGCTTTACGGTTTTTGAGGTTTCCTTGATTTTTGGTGGGATGGGGCAAGACACTTTTGTAAGGAGATGAAACTGGTTTGCTGGAGTGTATGATGGAGGAGATGGTATGTGATATGTGGAAGAATTAAGGGTTAGGGTTCGGGTTAGGGTTTGTCGGGCCAAAAATTTCCTTTTGTCATTTCATACCTTGTTTCTGGAAAGGCATTAACAATAGCCAACAATAGAAATATATTCAGTGAAATTAAAGTAGTTAATAAATCTTTAAAGAAAGGGTATAAAATACTTCTGTACTGGAGGATCTTAGTTGAGAAATTGGTTAGTGATGAAGGATGTTGTAAAATGTTTTTAACGTTTTGATGCCTCTACCAGTTAAGGTAAACATTCACTGAAGGTTTTCATTAACAGCAAGGAGTTTTTTTTTTATCCCCTGCAACATCGACATGAATGCAACATTGATTGTCCTGGCATTTCATAAGAACATAAGAAATAGGAGCAGGAGTAGGCCATTTGGCCCATCAAGTCTACTCCACCATTCAATGAGATCATGGCTGATCTGATCTTGGCCTCAGCTCCACTTCTCTGCTTCCTCCCCATAACACTTCACTCCATTGTCGTTCAAAAATCTGTCTATCTCCACCTTAAATATATTCAATGACCCAGCCTCCAAGGCTCTTTGGGGCAGAGAATTCCACACTCTGAGAAAAGAAATTCCTCCTCATCTCAGTTCTAAATGGGCGATCCCTTATTTTGAAACTATGCCCCCTCGTTCTAGATTATCCCATGAGTGGAAACATCCACTCTGCATCTACCTTGTCCAGATATATAAAACGGAAAAGAGTGACTAAAGTAAATGTTGGTCCCTTAGAAGATGAGAAGGAGGATTTAATAATGGGAAATGTGGAAATGGCTGAGACCTTAAACAATTATTTTGCTTCGGTCTTCACAGTGGAAGACACAAAAACCATGCCAAAAATTTCTGGTCACAGGAATGTGGGAAGGGAGGACCTTGAGACAATCACTATCACTAGGGGGGTAGTGCTGGTCAGGCTAATGGGACTCAAGGTAGACAAGTCCCCTGGTCCTGATGAAATGCATCCCAGGGTATTAAAAGAGATGGCGGAAGTTATAGCAGATGCATTCGTTATAATCCACCAAAATTCTCTGGACTCTGGGGAGGTACCAGCGGATTGGAAAGCACCTAATGTAACGCCTCTGTTTAAAAAAGGGGGCAGACAAAAGGCAGGTAACTATAGGCTGGTTAGTTTAACATCTGTAGTGGGGAAAATGCTTGAAGCTCTGATTAAGGAAGAAATAGCGGGACATCTAGATAGGAATAGTGCAATCAAGCAGACGCAGCATGGATTCATGAAGGGGAAATCATGTTTAACTAATCTACTGGAATTCTTTGAGGATATAACGAGCATGGTGGATAGAGGTGTACTGATGGATGTGGTGTATTTAGATTTTCAAAACGCATTCGATAAGGTGCCACACAAAAGGTTACTGCAGAAGATAAAGGTACGCGGAGTCAGAGGAAATGTATTAGCATGGATAGAGAATTGGCTGGCTAACAGAAAGCAGAGAGTCGGGATAAATGGGTCCTTTTCGGGTTGGAAATCGGTGGTTAGTGGTGTGCCACAGGGATCGGTGCTGGGACCACAACTGTTTACAATATACATAGATGACCTGGAAGAGGGGACAGAGTGTAGTGCAACAAAATTTGCAGATGGCACAAAGATTAGTGGGAAAGCGGGTTGTGTAGAGAACACAGCGAGGCTGCAAAAAGATTTAGATAGGTTAAGCGAATGGGCTAAGGTTTGGCAGATGGAATACAATGTCGGAAAGTGTGAGGTCAGCCACCTTGGGAAAAAAAACAGTAAAAGGGAATATTATTTGAATGGGGAGAAATTACAAAGTGCTGCGGTGCAGAGGGACCTGGGGGTCCTTGTGCATGAATCCCAAAAAGTTAGTTTGCAGGTGCAGCAGGTAATCAGGAAGGCGAATGGAATGTTGGCCTTCATTGCAAGAGGGATGGAGTACAAAAGCAGGGAAGTCCTGCTGAAACTGTATTGGTGAGGCCGCACCTGGAGTAATGCGTGCAGTTTTGGTCACCTTACTTAAGGAAGGATATACTAGCTTTGGAGGGGGTACAGAGACGATCCACTAGGCTGATTCCGGAGATGAGGGGGTTACCTTATGATGATAGATTGAGTAGACTGGGTCTTTACTCATTGGAAATTAGAAGGATGAGGGGTGATCTTATAGAAACATTTAAAATAATGAAAGGGATAGACAAGATAGAGGCAGTGACGTTGTTTCCACTGGTCGGGGAGACTAGAACTAGGGGGCACAGCCTCAAAATATGGGGGAGACAATTTAAAACTGAGTTGAGAAGGAATTTCTTCTCCCAGAGGGTTGTGAATCTGTGGAATTCTCTGCCCATGGAAGCAGTGAGGCTAGCTCATTGAATGTATTCAAGTCACAGATAGATAGATTTTTAACCAATAAGGGAATTAAGGGTTATGGGGAGCGGGCGGGTAAGTGGAGCTGAGTCCACGGCCAGATCAGCCATGATCTTGTTGAATGGCGGAGCAGGCTCGAGGGGCTAGATGGCCTACTCCTGTTCCTAATTCTTATGTTCTTATGTTCTTATGTCCCTTCAGTATCTTGTATGTTTCAATAAGATCACTTCTCATTCTTCTAAACTCCAATGAGTATAGGCCCAACCTGCCCAACCTGCTCAACCTTTCTTCATAAATCAACCCCTTCATCTCGGGAATCAACCTAGTGAACCTTCTCTGAACTTCGTCCAATGCAAGTATATCCCTCCTTAAATAAGGAGACCAAAACTGTATGCAGTACTCTAGGTGTGGTCTCACCAATATCCTGTACAGTTGTAGCAGGACTTCTCTGCTTTTATACTCTATCCCCCTTGCAATAAAGGGCAACATTCTATTTGCCTTCCTGATTACTTGCTGTACCTGCATATTAACGTTTTGTGTTTCATGAATTCTTACTTCCTTCTGCACTGCAGAATTTTGCAATCTCTCTCCATTTAAATAATAATTTGCTTTTCTATTTTTCCTGCCAAAGTTGATAACCTCACACTTTCCCACATTATACTCCATCTGGCACATGTTGGCCCACTCACTTGGCCTATCTATATCCCTTTTCAGATTTTTTGTGTCCTCCTCACAACTTGCTTTCCCACCCATCAGCAAACTTTCCTTTGGAATCTGACTCTGACTGCATACTTTGTGATCAGAAAGTAGAAAAAAGTGACAATAATTAATGTAACTGCTTCAGTGGCTCAACAACAACAGCAATCTTTCTCCACTGAGTATCGAAGATTGAAGGGGTTTTTAAGATACTTAGAGGATTTGATAGGGTCGATATAGAGAAGCTATTTCCTCTGGTGGGAGAGTCCAGAACAAGGAGCCTAACACTAAACTTAAAATTAGAGCTCAGCTGTTCAGGGAGCACTTCGTCACACAAAGATAGTGGAAATCTGGAACATTCTCCTCCCTCAAAGCTGTTGAGGCTGGGTGTCAATTGAAAATGGCAAAACTGAGATTGATAAGTTTTTGTTAGACAAGGGTATTAAGGGTTACAGAACCAGCGCGGATAGATGGAGTTAAGATACAGATCAGCCGTGATCTAATTGAAGGGTGGAACAGGTTCGAGGGGCTGAATGGCTTCCTCCTGTTCCTTTTGTTCCCATGTCGTTGAACCATACATAGCAGGAAGATCCCAGATTTGATCGCTGGTCTGTGCTGAGTTAGCTGATTTCACTCAGGGCAGTGGCAAGGGTGCAACTAACCTTGGGCAAGCGAGATACCAAGACCTTCTGATTGGCGTTATTTTAATTCTGGTAGTAACTAGCTTATTTTAAATGGGTTACCACGAAGGTTAATCCTAAAAATCTTTTATAGCTATCGGGGCTGAAATTGCCCACCGCCCGAAACGAGTTGCACCTACTGGTCTTGAAGTGTTTCGTCTGCCCCAATGGATGGGGCAGACAATCTGGAGAAATTCAGCACTCTGTGGGTTTTTTTTGGAAGTGGCCTCATCATCGGGCGGATGTGTAGTCGGGTCGGAGTAGCCATCACTAGCAGGGTGGATGTGGGTGGCGGGGCGGAGTGGCCGATGCTGCAAGTCATCAGCACCGCGCTATTGATGTCATTGTGTTGGCGTGTCACAATGTCCCTCTCCATCAGTTAAAGGGGAGGGCCGCTGTGAACTCTGCAGCCACTTTAGTGGCAAACACTGGGCCATCGGGGAGGGTTTCGGCCGAACCCACGGGCACAATTGTCGTCCTGAACTGGTAGTCGTCCAACAAAAAAAAATCAAATGGAGTCACCGGCAGTGCAACCTCGCCTTTAAGGGCGGCCGCACCGCCCAGCCACAGAAAGGGTACCGACAGCAAAACCTGTCGGGGGCATCGACCGTCAGCGGCGAGGCAATGTTCAAACAGGCAAGGGGGTCGCTGCGGTCAGTAAGGGGTCGGCGCATGCACAATGCAACGGGAAAACAGGCGGGACGGTCCGCTACACTGCTCCAAACCTGTGGAAAGGCAATTTTTAAAATGGCCCCTCCGTGGAGACTCGGCGACCATTCCGCACCGACCACGGGCCTTATAGAAAGGGGCAATTTCAGCCCCATCATGTCCCCTGCAGTCAAATGATAATCATTGCCAAGGCACACAATGAATGATGGCCATTTGGACAAGGTGCAATAGAACATCCCAACACTGGTGGCACCACATCCCAGGAAGCAGAAAGCCTTCAGAAAAAGAAGATGGACAGAAATTGCTGAGCACTCCCAGGATCAACGGATCAGGCCAAAGTGCTAAAGCCCTCAGCATCTCTCTGACCTTACTAATCAATCCTACATGATTACATTATAGAATATGATTTATGAAAGGGAAATCATGCTTGCCAAATCTTCTGGAATTTTTTGAGGATGTGACTAGTAGAGTGGACAAGGGAGAACCAGTGGATGTGATGTATTTGGACTTTCAAAAGGCTTTTGATAAGGTCCCACACAAGAGATTGGTGTGCAACATTAAAGCACATGGTTTGGGGGTAATGTACTGACATGGATAGAGAACTGGTTGGCAGACAGGAAGCAGAGAGTCGGGATTAAACTGATCCTTTTCAGAATGGCAGGCATTGATTATTGTAGTGCCGCAGGGCTCAGTGCTGGGACCCCAGCTATTTACAATATGCATTCATGATTTAGATGAAGGAATTGAGTGTAATATCTCCAAGTTTGCAGCTGACACTAAGCTGGGTGGCGATGTGAGCTGTGAGGAGGACGCTAAGGCTGCAGGGTGATTTGGACAGGTTAGGTGAGTGGGCAAATGCAGTATAATGTGGATAAATGTGAGGTTATCCACTTTGGGGGCAAGAACACGAAGGCAGAATATTATCTGAATGGCGGCAGATTAGGAAAAGGGTAGGTGCAATGAGACCTGGATGTCATGGTTCATCAGTCATTGAAAGTTGGCATGCATGTCCAGCAGGCGGTGAAGAAGGCAAATGGTATGCTGGCCTTCATAGCTATGGGATTTGAATATAGGAGCAGGGAGGTCTTACTGCAGTTGTACAGGGCCTTGGTGAGGCCTCACCTAGAATATTGTGTTTCGTTTTGGTATTCTAATCTGAGGAAGGACATTCTTGCTATTGAGGGAGTGCAGGTTCACCAGACTGATTCCCAGGATGGCAGGACTGACATATAAGGAGAGATTGGATCGACTGGGCCTGTATTCGCTGGAGTTTAGAAGAATGAGAGGGGATCTCATATAAACATATTAAATTCTGATGGGACTTGACAGGTTATCTGCAGGAAGAATGTTCCCGATGTTGGGGAAGTCCAGAACCAGGGGTCACAGTCTAAGGATAAGGGGTAAGCCATTTAGGACCGAGATGAGGAGAATCTTCTTCACTCAGAGTTGTTAACCTGTGGAATTCCCTACCGCAGAGAGTTGTTGATGCCAGTTTGTTGGATATATTCAAGAGGGAGTTAGATATGGCCCTTACGGCTAAATGGATCAAGGGGTATATAGAGAAAACAGGAAAGGGGTACTGAGGTGAATGATCAGCCATGATCTTATTGAATGGTGGTGCAGTCTCGAAGGGCCGAATGGCCTACTCCTGCACCTATTTTCGATGTTTCTAACCTCTTTGACCCAGTAACAAATTACATTACAAAATTACCTCTGTTCTAGGTCCAGTAATGAATTATAATTCATATAATTCATGTGTGACATCATCATCATCATCATCATAGGCAGTCCCTCGAAATCGAGGAAGACTTGCTTCCACTCATAAAATGAGTCCTTAGGTGGCTGTACATACCAATACGAGAACCACAGTCTCTGTCACAGGTGGGACAGATAGTTGTTGAGGGAAGGGGTGGGTGGGACTGGTTTGCCGCACGCTCTTTCCGCTGCCCGCGCTTGATTTCGGCATGCTCTCGACAATGAGACTTGAGGTGCTCAACGCCCTCCCGGATGCACTTCCTCCACTTAGGGCGGTCTTTGGCCAGGGACTCCCAGTGGGGATGTTGCATTTTATCAGGGACGCTTTGAGGGTAATGCACTTTGGGAGGACAACAACATCAGCTACTTGTATTTATATATCACCTTTAATGTAGTAAAACCTCCCAAGGCACTTCACAGCAGCGTTCTAAGACAAAACAGATAAATTTGACACCGAGCCACATAAGAAGAAATTATGGCAGATAACCAAAAACTTGGTCAAAGAGGTAGGTTTTAAGGAGCATTTTAAATGAGGAAAGATAGGTAGAGAGGCGGGGAGGTTTAGGGAGGGAGTTCCAGAGCTTAAGGCCCAAGCAGCTGAAGGCACGGCCACCGATGGTTGAGCAGTTATAATGAGGGATGCTCAAGAGGGCAGAATTTGAGGAGTGCAGACATCTCGTGGGATTGTGAGACTGAAAAGATTGGAGATAGGGAGGGGCAAGGCCATGGAGGGATTTGTAAAAAGGATGAGAATTTTGAAATCGAGGCGTTTTCTGGAGATAACGTGGGTCAGTGAGCACAGGGGTGATGGGTGATGGTGATTGGTGCGAGTTAGGACACAAGTTGCGAAGTTTTGGATGACCCCAAATTTACGTAGTGCAGAATGTGGGAGGCCAGCCAGGAGTGAGTTGGAGTAGTCAAGTCTTCTAGAGGTAACAAAGGCATGGATGAGGGTTTCAGCAGCAGAAGAGCTGAGGCAGGGGCGGAGGCAGGCAATGTTACGGAGTTGGAAATAGGCGGTTTTAGTTATGCCGCGGATATGTGGCTCCCGGAAGCTCCTTTCAGGGTTAAATATGACGCCTAGGGTGTGAAGGGTCTGGTTTAGCCTCAGGTAAATGCTAGGGAGAGGGATGGAAGTGTTGTCGCCTCACAAATCCGTGATCACCTTTCCCAGAACTCAATGTCTGAATCTCTTCAATCTGATTTTCACCTCTGCCACAGTACCAAAACAGCTCTCTTCAAAGTCACAAATCACATCATTTGTGACTGTGACAAAGGTAAATTATCCCTTCTCGTCCTCTTGGACCTGTTTGCAGCCTTTGACACAATTGACCACTCGACCTTCCTCCAACGCCTCTCCACCAACATCCAGCTAGGTGGGACTGCACTCACCTGGTTCCATTCTTATATATCTAATCGTTGCCAGAAAATCTCCTGCAACTGCTTCTCTTCCCGCTCCCGCATAGTGGCCAGGGATCACAGTTTGTGGCACAGACCAAAGACCAATGGCTTCATTCTTCCCAATATTTAATTGGAGAAAATTTCTACTCTTCCAGTCCTGGATGTCAGACAAGAAGTCTTACAATTTATATTTAGAGACCAAGGAGGGGTCAAGAGAAGTGATGAAGAGATAGATATCACCAAGGGGCAACATATAGATGAGAAACAGGAGGGGACCAATAATAGATCATTGGGGGACACCAGAGGTAACTATGCGGGAGCAGGAAGAGAAACCTTTGCAGGAGATTTTCTGGCTACAATTAGATATATAAGAATGGAACCAGGTGAGTGCAGTCCCACCCAGCTGGACGTTGGTGGAGAGGCGTTGGAGGAAGATGGAGTGGTCAATTGTGTCAAAGGCTGCAAACAGGTGCAGGAGGACGAGGAGGGATAGTTTACCTTTGTCACAGTCACAAATGATGTGATTTGTGACTTTGATGAGAGCTGTTTTGGTACTGTGGCAGGGGCGAAAATCAGATTGAAGGGATTCAGACATTGAGTTCTGGGAAAGGTGATCACGGATTTGGGAGGATACAAAGTCCTTCAAGGACTTTGGACAGGAAAGGGAGGTTGGAGATGGGTAGGTTGGAGATGGGGTGGTAGCTAGCAATCTCAGTGGGGTCGAGGGTTGGTGTTTCGAGGAGAGGGGTGATGACCGCAGATTTGAAGTAGAGGGGAACAGTACCTGAGGAGAAAGGACCGTTAACAATGTCAGCTAACATGGGAGCTAAAATAGGAAGTTGGGTGGTCAGCAGTTTAGTGGTAATAGGGTCAAGTAAGCACGAAGTGGGTCTCATGAACAAGATGAGCCTGGATAGGTCAAGAACACAAGAACACAAGAAATAGGAGCAGGAGTAGGCCATATGGCCCCTCGAGCCTGCTCCACCATTCAATATGATCTTGGCTGATCCGATCATGGACCTAGGTCCAGTTCCCTGCCCACTCCCCACAATCCTTTACTCCCTTATCGGTTAATAAACTGTCTATATCTGTCTTAAATTTATTCAATGACCCAGCTTCCACAGCTCTCTGAGGCAACGAATTCCACAGATTTACAACCCTCAGAGAAGAAATTCCTCCTCATCTCAATTTTAAATAGGTGGCCCCTTATTCAGAGATTATGCCCCCTAGTTCTAGTCTCCCCTATCAGTGGAAACATCCTCTCTGCATCCACCTTGTCAAGCCCCCTCATAATCTTATACATTTTAATAAGATAACCTCTCATTCTTCTGCATTCCAATGGGTAGAGGCCCAACCTACTCAACCTTTCCTCATAAGTCAACCCCCTCATCTCCGGAATCAACCTAGTGAACCTTCTCTGAACTGCCTCCAAAGCAATATATCCTTTCTTAAATATGGAAACCAAAACTGCATGCAGTATTCCAGCTGTGGCCTCACCAATAACCTGTATAACTGTAGCAAGACTTCCCTGCTTTTATACTCCAACCCCTTTGCAATAAAGGCCAAGATTCCTGATCATTTCCTGATTACTTGCTGTACCTGCATACTAACTTTTTGTGTTTCATGCACCAGGACCCCCAGGTCTCGCTGTACTGCAGCACTTTGCAATTTTTCTCCATTTAAATATTAACTTGCTCTTCGATTTTTTTTCTGCCAAAGTGCATGACCTCACACTTTCCAATATTATACTCCATCTGCCAAATTTTTGCCTACTCACTTAGCTTGTCAATGTCCTTTTGCAGATTATTTGTGTCCTCCTCACACATTGCTTTCCCTCCCATCTTTATATCGGCAGCAAACTTGACTACAATACACTCGGTCCCTTCATCCAAATCGTTAATATAGATTGTAAATAGTTGGGGTCCCAGCACTGATCCCTGCGGCACCCCACTAATTACTGATTGCTAATCCAAGAATTAACCATTTGCCCCGACTCTCTGTTCTCTGTTAGTTAGCCAACCCTCTATCCATGCTAATCTATTACCCCCAACCCCGTGAACTTTTATCTTGTGCAGTAACCTTTTATGTGGCACCTTATCGAATGCCTTCTGGAAGTCCAAATACACCACATCCACTGGTTCCCCTTTATCCACCCTGTTCGTTACATCCTCAAATAATTCCAGCAAATTTGTTAAACATGACTTCCCCTTCATAAATCCATGCTGACTCTGCCTGACCGAATTTTGCTTTCCCAAATGTCCTACTACTGCTTCTTTAATAATGGACTCCAACATTTTCCCAACCACAGATGTTAGGCTAACTGGTCTATAGTTTCCTGCTTCTTGTCTGCCTCCTTTTTTAAATAGGGGCATTACATTTATAGTTTTACAATTTGCTGGGCCCTCCCCAGAATCCAGGGAATTTTGGTAAATTACAACCAATGCATTCACTATCCCTGCCATTACTTCTCTTAAGACCCCAGGATGCAAACCATCAGGTCCAGGGGATTTATCTGCCTTTAGTCCCATTATCTTACTGAGTACCAGGTCTTTAGTGATTGTGATTGTGTTATGTTCCTCCCCCCGCCCCCCCCCCCCCCACCTATAGTCCCTTGACTATCCACTGTTGGGATATTTTTAGTGTCCTCTACCATAAAGACTGATATAAAATATTTGTTCAGAGTTTCTGCCATCTCCATTACTAATTCCCCGGACTCGTCCTCTAAGAGATGAACATTTACTTTTGCCACTCTTTTTTTTCCTTTTTATATACCTATAGAAACTCTTGCTATCTGTTTTTATATTTCGTGCTAGTTTACTTTCATAGTCTATCTTTTCTTTCTTAATCATTTTTTTAGTCATTCTTTGCTGGCTTTTAAAAGCTTCCCATTCTTCTATCCTCCCACTAGTTTGGCCACTTTGTATGACCTTGTTTTTAATTGGATATCAACCTTTATTTTTTTATTTAGCCACAATGGCTATCTTTTCTTTTACACCCTTTCCTCCTCACTGGAGTATATTTTTCTTGAGAGTTCTGAACTATTTCCTTAAATGTACTGCACTGTTCACCAACCGTCCTACACTTTAATCTATTTTCCCAGTCCACTTTACCCAACTCTGCCCTCATACCTTTGTAGTCTCCTTTATTTAAGCTCAGTACTCTGGTTTGAGATCCAACTTACTCGCCTTCCATCTGAATTTGAAATTCAACCATGCTATGATCACTCATTCCAAGGGAATCTTTTACTAGGAGATTTTTTATTAATCCTGTCTTATTACACAGGACCAGATCTAAGATAGCCTGCCCCTTGTTTGGTCCCATTACATACTGCTCAAGGAACCCATCCCTTATGCACTCTCTGAACTCTTCCTCAAGGCTACCCTGACCAATTTGATTTATCCAATCAATATGGAGGTTAAAATCACCCATGATTATTGCTGTTCCCTTTTTACAAGCCCCCACTATTTCTTGATTTATACTCCGACAGAGTTGTTACTGTTAGGGGGCCTAAAGACTATGCCCACCAGTGACTTTTTCCCCTTATTATTCCTTATCTTCACCAAGACTGTTTAAGCATACTGATTATTTGAGTTAATATCGTTTCTCACTATTGTACTGATTCCATCCTTTATCAACAGAGCTACCCCTCCCCCTGTCAAGAGGGGACATCAAAGAGAAAGTAGAGAATGATGCGAGTTTAGGGCTAGGGCAGGGGGGGGGGCTCAGACAAAGTTTGGCCCAGTGGGCTAGGGGAAGGAAGGAAGCTCTTAGAAGCAGCTGATTGGATGGTCTCAATCTTTGAGACAAAGAAGTCCATGAGCTCCTCACACTTGTTGTTGGAGGTGAGTCTGTTGGAGACTGGGGAGAGGGGTTTAAGAAGACAATTGACAGTAGAGGATAGTAGCTGGGTGTTATCTTTGCATTCCAGAATGATCCTGGAATAGTGAACGGTTCTTGCAGACAAGAGTAGGAACCGATAATGCTTTATGTGTTCGAGCCAGATCTGATGGTGCATGGCTAAACCAGTTGTCCGCCATATCCTTTCAAGTCTGCGCCCCTAGGACTTGAGGGAGTGAAGATGAGGGCTGTACCGGGGAACGGCCAGAGTGAGAGAGAGTAATGTTTTTAATAGGGACTAGGGCATCAAAGGTGATGGTTGAGGGTATGATTGAGCAGATCGGTGGCTGCAGAAGTGTCGTGGTGAAAGGAAAACCAAAGGTTGCACAGTTTGGAGTTAAGAGAGTTTGGCGAGAGTTTTTTCCAGGGGCGGATGCAGAAGGAAGTAGGTTTGGATTGGGGAAGGGGAATGTGGGTCGAGAGCGATACAAGGAAATGGTCAAAGATGGCCTTATCTGTAATTGACACGGTTGGAATAGCGAGCCACGAGAGATGACAAGGTCAGTGGGGTGGCCATGAATATGGGTTGAGGAATTCACATAGAGGGAGAGATTAAGGGAGGACAGGAGGGTAGTGAACTCAGAGGAGAGAGAGCATGATGGATTGAGATGGAGCTTGAAGTCACCGAGGATGAGGGAGGAAAGCAGTGAAAATATCTCAGTGATAACATTTTTATCAAACTTGGGTGGGTGGTAGTGAACGAGAATTTTGAATGAGAGGTGAGAGGGGTGGAATAAGGTGAGATGTTCAAAAGATGAGAAAGTGCCGTAGGAGTAGGGGGACAGACCAAGGTATGATTTGGTGATGAGAGCCACACCATCACCACGGCAGTCTGAGTGGGGCAAGCGGTGGAAGATATGGCTAGGCGGGCAGGCTTCGTTTAAAGGTAATATGTCATCATCCCTCAGCCAAGTTTCCGTCAGTGCCATGATGTCGATGCAATCATCCACGATAAACTCATAGATGGCAAGGGCCTTGTTTGCAAGTGAATGGACATTCTGCAAGGACATGCGGAGAGGATCGATGATGACTGATCCACAGACAGCATACACATGGTCATTGCTTGGAGGGGTGAGTTGGATGGGGAGGAGATTGGCATGTTTAGCCCCCCCCCCCCCACGTGCAAACTGGTCAGTAAGGTCGGTGAGAGAGTAGAATGGGACAGTTGGGGTTGCTGCTTGTGAGGAGACAGCGACGAGTGCCTTGATGGGCCCTTTGGAGAATGCCGAGAGGCGCAGAGAGAGAAGCTGCAGGCTTGACTAAAAGGGAGTCAAGTCTGGGACGGCAGCAGGAGCGTGGGAAGGTCGAAGAGTAATGAAGGTTTGGGGTAGGAATTGGGAGGGCAGAGTACACAAGAGGTGTGAGATGAAATGTGGCATGATGACTGGAGGTACTGATCAGGGAGGGATCGAGAGAAAAAGCGGGAGAAGGAAGTGAAAATAGAAGTGAATGGCTTGGGTCCGAAGCAGCAGCTAAAGTGTGCACGCAAATAGACATGGGAAAAAAAGAAAATCAATTTACATAGTAAATACTACAATTGGGATTCTACAATGTTCGAAACAGTATAATTAAGATCAATTATATTAAAATAAAATTGATTAATATATAGAATAATTATAAATGAATTTAAAATCAGAATATATAGGACCGTATACAATAAATGGCACAATGTTGAAAATAGTAGATGGTATCCACACACAGAAATCCTTAAAGGTGGCAGGGTTAAAAATGAATATGGGTTACTTGGGTTTATAAATTGAGGAATAAAACATAAAAGCAAGGAGATGACGCTAGAACGTTATAAATCACTGGTTAGGCCTCAGCTGGAGTATTGTGGACCATTTTGGGCACCACCAGGAAAGATGTAAATGCCTTAGAAAGGGTGCAGAGAAGGTTTATTAGGATGTTACCAGGGATAAGGGACTTCTGTTAGATTGGAAAAGTTAGGCTCTTTGGAGGAACAGAGAAGATTAAGAGGTGATCTAATAGAGGTTTTCAAGATGATGAGATGTTTTGATAGAGTAAATAGAGAAATACTATTCCCTCTGGCGAGTGGGTCAATAACTAAAGGTCACAGATTCAAAATTATTGGCAAAAGATCCAGAGGGGCGATGAGGAGAAATGTTTTCACTGAGTGTTGTCAGGATCTGGAATGCTCTGCCTGAAAAGGTGGTAGAAGCTGATTCCATAAATAATTTTAAAAAGTTAGTTGGACAGGTGCTTGGGGCTGGGGAACTTACAGGGTTACGGAGAAAAAGTGGGGACCAGGGACTCAGCACGACTGCTCTTTCAAAGAGCCAGCACAGGCACGGCAGGCCGAATGGCCTCCTGTGCTGTAAGTTTCCATGATTCTATGTTTATATTATCGAATTAGCTGAGGGCTACGTCCAGTAATGAATGATCATTTATTATAGATTACCGCTGGTATTTAATTATTCTCGATATTATATTCTAGAATTACTTTGCATTTTTGACTTCTTTTTTTTAAGATCCTTGGCTTCACGATTTTAGAGAATCTGGGGGCTGAGGTGAGGATAATGGTCCAGTGACAGCTGGCAAGATAGGTTGGCAAATGGCCTATATCTGCTGGCAGTGGGGGGGTATACTGGGCTACGAGCAGGCTGAGAGTGTCACACCGAAAAGTAGGCTGGGATCAGCAGCGGTGACCACACAGCGTGCTGGCAACCTAACGGTCAGCGGGTGTTGGGAACCAGCAGTGGCCAAGGAATTGAAAACAATGCCATGAAATGTATTAATGAAGAATATTGAAGTATTAATATACAAAATACTGATGATTAAAATAAAAATAGAAAGGGTCTCTCACAAGGGCTGGTTTGAGGCCCTATAGAGAAAGGCTGACATTAAACTTGGGTGGAGATGTATTACCTGTCCCGGCTGGGGGGAAGGGGATAGGATGAAACATTTTCAGCTTATGATAGAGAGAGAGAGTGAATTCATAAGAACATAAGAAATAGGAGCAGGAGTCAGCCATTTGACCCCTCAAGCCTGCTCCACTATTACTGATCTGATCTTGGGCTCAGCTCCACTTCCCTGCCTGCTCCCCATAACCCTTCACTCTCTTATCATTCAAAAATCAATGACCCAGCTTCCACAGCTCTCTGTGACAGAGAATTCCACAGATTTACCACCCTCTGAGAGAAGAAATTTCTCCTCATCTCAGTTCTAAATGAGCAACCCCTTATTCTTAAACTATGCCCCCAAGTTCTAGATTCCCCCACGAGTGGAAACTCTCTGCATTCAACTTGTCGAGCCCCCTCAGTATCTTATATGTTTCAATAAGATCACCTCTCATTCCTCTAAACTCCAATCAGAATAGGCCCAACCTGCTCAACCTTTCTTAATAAGTCAACCCCTTCATCTCAGGAATCAACCTAGTGAACCTTCTCTGGACTGCCTCCAATGCAATTATATCCCTCCTTAAATAAGGAGACTAAAATTGCACGCAGTACTCTAGATATTCCAAAAACATTACTTGGTGGATTTTTCTTTGAGACTCTTAAGCATGTTGATGAAACCTGGCTGACCAAAAAAAAAATCTTCTCCAGTAATTTTCAAAATATACAATTTTTTAACAACAACAACAACTTGTATTTATGTAGTGCCTTTAACATAGTGAAATGTCCCAGGCTCTTCACAGGAGTGTTTTGCGACATAAGTAGAAATTAGCGCAACTAACCAAAAGCTTGGTCATGGAGGTATGTTTTAAATAGCGTCTTGAAGGTGGAAAGAGAGGCGGAGAGGTTTGGGCAGGGAGTTGCAGAGCTTGGGACCTAGGCAACAGAAGGCACGGCCACCGATGGTTGAGCGATTATAATCAGGGATGTCCAAGAGGGCAGAATTAGAGGAGCACACGATTTACAGACGTCCCAATGATTTCTAACATTCTAGAATAGTCCTTGCTGCCACTCCCGATCTTGTTTTTTGTCCTTGGCACAAGCAGTGATGGACAATGCAGCAGCAGCAACATTTGGCCCAGATTCAATGTGACACTGATGGAGAATGGTCAGGCGACCTTTGAAGGAACTCTTATGTGGACATTTTTTTTTAACTGCAGTAATAAGTGAAATAATGGTTCTGGCTGTGTGATCCAGTTAAAAGTGTCCTTCTGTAACCTCTGGGGAGCTGAAATTGTCTAAATTTTGATTGCTGAATATCGGAAGCTAAAGATGAGAGGGCAAAGGAACATTTGAATGTTACAATATTCTGAGTATCTCAGTAACTTAAAATGGAGCAACAGGAGCAGGCCATTCAGTCCCTCGAGCCTATTCCGCCATCCAATTAGATCATGGCTGATCTGCATCTTCATTCCAACCTATCTGCCTTGCTTCCATAACTTTTAATACTCTTGCCGAACAAAAATCTATCCATCTCCCTTTTGAAATTTTCAATTGACCCCCCTCCCCTCCCCCCGCCCCCAGTCTCACTAGCTTTTTTGGGTGGAGCAAGTTGCAGATTTACACTTTTGTGTGAAGAAGTGCTTTCATCCCAGAATGCCCAGCCCTAATTTTAAGGTTATGCCCCATTGTTCTGGACTCCCCTCCACTGATCGACCCTATCAAATCCTTTAATCATCTTAAACATCCTTAATTTTATCACTCCTCAATCTTCTATACCCAAGGGAATACAAGCCTAGCATATGCTCCCTGACCTCATAATTTAATCCTTTTCACCCCTGGTGAATCTGCACTGAACCCCACTCCAAGACCAATCTATCCCTCTGAGGTACATTGCCCAGAACTAAATGCAGTTGCTCTAGGATTGAAGATACTACTTTTTAGTTGTAATGTATGCGCCTGTGAGTATACAGGTTTGTGAGTGGCTTAGCCAGTCATGTGATGATGACTCAATAAAACCCCAGCCAGTTGGGTTCAGGGGATCCAGGATGGGGCAGGTGGTTGTGAGCCTGGTGGATGAACTGGTAATGTGTAGTGTGATGGTTAAACCTTTGCTATTAAACCAACTAGTTCTTAATAGCAATGTGATGCTATGAATTCTTAAGCAAAAACCCATGAAGCAAATACCAAAAGTCAATGTGTTCATCATCAAAGAGTTAAAAACTAAGCCAAAGATTATAAGATGGTGTAAATAGAACCTACTCTGCTTGAAGCAGCAATTTCCTGGTGGATACTTTGGCATCACTGTGTTCGGCTTTAAGCCAACATGGAACTGACCCTTGTTGCCAAGCAACTAACTGAACACGTTGGTCTTGACTGAGAATAAAAGTAGTAGATTCTAATGAAATTGAGTTTTATTGAATCTGTCTCCGAGAACATGCTAAAATCCTCAATCTTCAGAGAAAAATTGATCAGTAACTCCAAAGGCTGGTTTACTTGGCACCATTCCAATAGATTTTTTTTTTACCAATAACAAGTAATGAATGCAGCACTATTGATCTTTTAAGTTCTGAAATGTTGAATTCTTCTTTAATTAGCACAGTTTTTTTGAATATTAGCTCTCTGGAGTCTCATGTTTTTTTCCCTGAAATTGAAGAAGCAAAGTGAGAATCTGTGGTTGAAAGACATCAGCCAAGGATAATAACAGTAAAAGTGACCCCAAACCTGGCTTCTAAAGAGGCTGAACCAGACTGTTCACAACCTCAGCGGTCTATTTAACGCTAAGCTGAGCTTCCGACCACATATCCTCTCCACCATGCGTCAACAGAGGAAGTTGCCGATAATGTAGGGAAGAGCAAAGGTATAGGGAGGAGGAGTGTGTAGCAACACAGATCATATTAGTATTGATATAATCCAAAATTGTGTTGGTAATGTCTGTGATGAAACTGGGTCAGTCTTCAGGCTTTCAGTCGACTTGGAAAAAGTGAGGGTAAAACTCTACTTGGGTGGGGCACATAACAGGCGGGAATGAATCGGTGGCCCGTTATGCACCTCACCTGATTTACCATTCCATTAAAGGAAAGGTGGACGGGCTGTATAACGGGCAGCTGCTCCACCACCACTTGTGCACTCTGCTCAAGTTGACCTTTACCCTCGTTGGTCATTGAGCCAGTTTTCAGCCAATGAAAGAGGACTCTTTTTGGAAGTTGCTTTCCTCGCCACACTGGACACCGCTTGCAAAAAGGAACCAAAAATGTGGCAGTATTTTAAAGTTAATTTAGAAGAAATGTAGATAGAGTAAGATAAAAAAAAATAATTTATTTAAAAAATAGAATAAGACATGAAGAGAATAAGGAAAAGAATGGGAAGAAATTTAGGTAAAACAGGCTAGAATATTAACATTTTTATAACGAGTGAGCTATTTAGTTTTGTAGTTTGAGGTTAATGTTAAGTGACACAGCTAATGTTAAGTGACACTTCCGCAAGCTTATTGTGATATTAACACTTCTCCATTCATTCTTACCCACTCTTTCTCTTCTGTTATTTTGACTTCACTTCTATGTTACATCTGTTGAATAATTCATCTTTTGTAGCCTTTAATAATAAATTGAACACTTTTACTAACCAGTTGAGAGCTGAGAGCAATAATGCAAAACTGACCTCTGATTGGTTGATGAAATGGGGAAATTTTCATCCAATCGAAACCTGAACCTATAACACCTTACAATGCGTTTGATAACTTACAGCAGACGTGACTCATCATTTGATGTGGGAGTTGCAGTGATTGTGAGCTGATGGCATCCTTGTCCTGCTGATGAACCCGTTGCTGTATGTTCTTGTAGATCCCTTCTACATCCCCCTTCACTAACAGAAGGAAGGTGAGCTGACTCGGGAGATCTGCACCCTCTTGTCGGGTGAGTGGCTGACTCGTTAACTTTTATTCAACAGGAGAAGACAGTGGGAGTTACGATCAGAAACGCACTGCCTGAAAAAGGATGCTGGAAGCAGATTCAGCTTGTCATTTTTCTAAATCCAAAATAAATACTTGCGAAGGGGAAAAAAATTGCGAGGCAACGGGGGAAAGAGAAGGGTGAGTGGGAGTAATTGGATAGCTCTTTCAAAGAGCCGGCACAGACACGATGGGCCAATTGGCCTCCTTCTGTTCTGCATGATTCTATGCGCGTATTTAAGTGCCTTGGGACGTTTCACTACGTTAAAGGTGCTATATAAATACAAGTTGTTGTTGTACGAGTGCAGCAGGGGATTCAAAATGCAGGATTCAAGCCAGTTGTACAAAAAAGGAGATAGTTATTAGTTGGTGATGACTGGAAGAAGCAGATTTATTGCTCAGAATACCTTAACAACATATTTTTTAACAAGAGCTAGAAAATGAAGGAAGAGCAGAAGCAAAATTTGAAGAGGGCTGAGCGGCAGCGGATTTTGCTGAGGCCAAACGCGAGAACTCTGACTAATTGATGTTATAAAAAAGCGAATCGGTTAACCATTCATCTGGCTGTCTGGTGAGTTATCCAGAGGTTGGAAAACATGCAGATTCGTTTGGATATAATTGATAATTGGCTGCACGAGCCGTCTAATCAGTGTCAGCTGTGGCTCAGTGGGCAGCACTCTCGCCTCTGAGTCCGAAGGTTGTGGGTTCAAGTCCCACTCCAGGGACTCGAGCACAAAAAAATCTAGGCTGACACTCCAGTGCAGTTAAACCGAGGCCCTGTCTGCCCTCTCAGGTGGACATAAAAGATCCCATGGCACTATTTTGAAGAAGAACAGGAGAGTTATCCCTGGTGCCCTGGCCAATATTTATCCCTCAATCAACATAACAAAAATCAGATTATCTGGTCATTATCACATTGCTGTTTGTGGGAGCTTGCTTGTGCGCAAATTGGATACCGTCTTTCCTACATTACAACACTCCAGAAGTACTTCATTGGCTGTAAAGCGCTTTGAGACGTCCGATGGTTGTAAAAGGCACTATATAAATGCAGGTCGGTTTAACATCTCATCTGAAAGATGGCATCTCCGACAGTGCAGCAAACCCTCAGTACAGCACTGGAGCATCAGCCTGGATTTTTGTGTTCAAGGCCCTGGAGTGGGACTTGAACCTACAACCTTCTGACTCAGAGGCGAGAGTGCTGACCACTGAACCACATCTGACACTGCTTAGAAGGCGGCTCACCACCACCACCTTCTCAAGGGAGATTAGGGATGGACAATAAATGCTGGCCTTGCCAGTGACACCAACATCCAATGAACGAATAAAGAAACAAACTCCGGAGCGAACTTGGATCAGAAAAGTCCTTGCCCGAAACAGGTGGGTGCCTTGTGAATAAATTCAAGCAGGGATTCGATGTGATTTTAACTGGTAGGGTCAGAAGTTCTGTCCAGCGGCAAATGACTGGAAGCTAAATTTAAAGGGGCACTCACATGCAGGCATTTGGGTTTTTATAATCCCTCTGTGTCATTGTGAGCAGAGGACGCCGCACAGGCCAGCAGTCGACTTCAACCACAGTGGTGAAGCTCCTCAGCCAGCCTTCCAACACCTGATATAACTGCTTGCATGAAGCAAGCGGGTCCCGTCTCATCGCTGCGCCCCTGATATCGACATCTCTGTCCTCCACATCAGAGCTGGGAGACGACCTCACCCTCCACGGCAACCTCGCTCCTGGGCTGGCAGTGCCACTTGTTGCCTTGCTGCTGCTCACAGATGCTGGGTGTTTCACTCCATGCAGGTCCCACGACCTCACTCCCGAACCCAGCCAAGAGCTCGGTCTCTCTGCTGGTGTCCCGGAAGTGATGGAACTCGTGACGGTGCCTCCTCAGACGGCTTCTCCTCCTTGGAGGTTTCTTCTTCTGTGGGCCGTGGTTGTTGAGAAGGACCTGGAGGCAAGAGAGAAGAATTAGGATGGTAGCGAGAGGCTGCAGCAGTAGCAGATGATGGGCATCACAATGCAGCTTGTTGCCCCAACAACGCCATGAGGCTGGGTTGTCCCCTTACTATTTTATCCTTCTCCCTGGTGTTGTGCACTGTCTTGTCCTACAGAGTGAGAGAGAGGGGGAGAGTTAGCAAATGTCTCCTCGACAGGAAAGCGCAGATGGGGCTTCTGCTTGTGCAGATGCTGAGAGGGAGAGGAGTGAAAGAATTATAGAATGGTTACAGCACAGAAGGAGGCTATTCGGCCCGTCAAGCCTATGCCGACTCTCTGCAAGAGCAATTCAGCTAGTCCCACTCCCCCGCCCTTTCCCCGTAGCCCCGCAAATTGTTTTCCTTCAGGTACTTATCCAACTCCATTTTTTAAACCACGATTGAGTCTGACTCTTTCAGGCATTGCATTTCACATCCTAACCACTTGCTGCGTAAAAATATTTAACCTCCTGTCGCCTTCGGTTCTTGGGCCAAATCACCTTAATTCTGTGTCCTCGGTTTCTCAACTCTTCCTCCAATGGGAACAGTTTCTCTCGATCAACTCTGTCTAGACCCCTCATGATTTTGAACACCTCTATTAAATCTCTTCTCAACCTTCTCTGCTCTAAGGAGAACAACCCCAACTTCTCCAGTCTATCCATTTAACTGAAGTCCCTCATCCCTGGTGTCATGTATGTAACCACAATGTAACACCACTCTATTACTGCATTCACTCAACCTAGATGCACAGCTTGACCACAAGGGGTGAACTTGTGGGAGACACTCCTTACCTGATCACACAGGTATAAAAAGGGAGGTCCCACACAGGGTCATCGTCTTTGGAGTCCTGTGAATAAAGAGTTAAGGTCACAGAGTGACCTTGTCCCCAGAATGTACCTCGTGTGGTTTCATACTGTAGAGTAAGGACTTTACATTGGCCACGAGAAACGGGAATTCACGACCCACGAGAATGACCACCGGTAGCACAGAGGAACGGTACTGTGTTGGGGAAGACTGGGACGATTTTGTCGAGAGGCTTCAGGAAAGCTTCGTTACGAAAGAATGGCTGAGGAGGCAGCGGCCGACAAGCAT